>NC_134864.1:37428802-37596302 GCF_049852395.1 Peromyscus maniculatus bairdii | reverse complement strand
TTCTAGTATGATTGCATTCTCTTCTTATTTATACATTGAGTGATCAGTACCCAAATTTTCAGTCAGATGGGTCATATTCCCCGTGGGTGTCGTACTTAGAGTAACAAGTCTTAAAATGTCTCAACTACTTCCTGTATGCCTGTGTGGGAATGGGGGTGTTGCAATGTTGGGTGGAGCCATGTAAAGTTACCTTCCACTAACTAGAAGAAAATTATCCTCTTGGAACAACAACAAAATTAATGACACCTTCCAGGTACAGGAGCATCTTGTGTACCAGGGCTCTACCTCAGAGACACATGGAACCCAAAAGTGTCACACACCCCTGCTCTTAGCCATGTTTCTACAGGCATTGCCAACCTTTGGATATTGCAACATGGTGTTGACATCTACTGAGTTCATGCCCTTCTAGAACCTCACAATCAAGTTACAAAAAAAAGGCAGAGAATTATTTCAGAATATTTTGAGTAAGTTCATGATTTTGTGTTGAGCTGAATTCAGTGCTGTTGCAGCCCCATAGCCCATGAGCTGTAGGTTGAGCATGCCTGGCTGAAGAACAAACACTGGAATTCAATAATTCCACCAACTGAACTCGTGTTTAAAAGGTACTGACTACACTAATTGCTTCAGATGAAGAAATGGCCCTCTCTAAAGAAAATGGTTATGGATTTTTTTAAAGACATAGGAATTAATTCAATTTTACTTTTTAAAAAATATAACCAGAGAAAATAAGCACATGCAACTCTCATTTACTTTAAATATATTCTCCTTAGTTTTTCTGCTCTTAGGGAAGATTGTCTTACAAGTCTCTCTGTTACAGAGTATCTTTAAAACGATGGCTCCAGAGTTTGTTTTATACAAGTACGCCATGACGTCAAAGGGCTAAAAAGAGTTCCTATTCACAAAGCTTTGCAAGAAGGACCAGCCTGAATTGCCACAGGAAACAGAAACCAGGCAAGGCACCTCGAGAACTGGGAAATGAGCCGGTGCCACCAGTCATATTTTAAGGGACCAAGGGCTAAGGGATGGTTTAGAAGCAACCGAAAGGTGAGCAGCATCAGAGAGCAAATACCAGCCTTGGAGGACAAAGGACAATGACAGCAGGCGGCTTTGCTGGAGGCCAGAGTGAAGTAAGAGCCACAGGAGAGGGGGGCAACTGTCCCAAGCTGTCTGATGGAATGTAGGGAGCTCAGAGAACAAGTATTTTTTAGTAGGAAATGGACACCAAGAGGACACACAGGCACACCAGATAGTCTGAGCTGGGAATGGGGAGTCACACCACTTCAGCTTTCCACCAGCATGCCTCCATTTGGTGCTTCTCATCCTCCACAGACAAGTATCAAGGAAACATGGAAAAGCGTTTTCTGGGGACAAGTGTCCCAAGTCTTCCCTTCCCAGCAGCTCTCAAATGCTGATATTCTGGAAGCACGCCAATCTCTTACTGGTGCTAACAGTTTTCTGTAAATTTCTGAAACTTTTTTTTTTAGTGAAAAATAATCAAACTATCTATAGTCACATACTATATGATTTCTGGGACACACAACAGCCCAGAAGGAATGGTTCACTCAGCCAGCAGACAGGCAAACAATCAAAGTTCACATGGGAACCTAAACACAAATTCCTCAATGGGATGCAGGTGTTAGGAGTCTAATGTCACACTTCCAGACATTTCAATCAAGTGGCTTGCATAAAAAGAGATGCAATTGTTCAAAATTATCAGGAAATAAAGTTAAAAAAGCATAATTTCAAAAAAATTCAACTTAAAAATTCCTAACTAAGTAAGAATAGGAGGAATATTCCTAACCTGTTACAGAGTACCAATTAAACACCTACAGCAATCATAATAAATAATTAATGATGCAATATTTAAAGAATTCCCATTAAATCAGGAACACTATAAATATGTCTTCAACCTCTCATTAATTCAGCATTATAATACACTCCATTTAAAAAACCATCCATGAAGTATATTATTAGAAAAAGAAGATAAATGTATGATTATTTATAGATATTTTGATTATTTTTCACTAAAAAAAAAGTTTCAGAAATGTACAGAAAAACTATTAGAGCCAGTAAGAGATTGGCGTGCTTCCAGAATATCAGCGCTGGATAGCTTCTGGGAAAGAAAGACTTGGTTTTCGTTAGTGATGTGACCTCTGGTAAGTCTGCTACATGCCAGGGCAGGCCCTACTTTCAAGACTAGCTGGCCAACACAAATTGGATGCAGTGGGAAAAGAAAACAAAAAAAAAAAGAAAAAGAAAAAGAAAAAGAAAAAAGAAAAAGGAAAAGAAATCTCAAAGGTGGGTGGGAAGGGATAGGAGAATGGAAAGAGTGGTCGTGGGAGTTGTTGGAAGGAGAGGTGAATATATTCAACATATATTGTAGGAACTCCTCAGAGAATTAGTAAAAATACTGTTTAAAAGGATCACCACGCATAGAACTAAACTCCAGGTGAACTAAGAAATGTCAAGAGGTAAAAATGAATGGAAATGGTTAAAAGATCTCATGGTATAACTGCCTATATTTTTACACCTTAAGCTGAGTGGGTTCCTCTCCCTTCCCTCATTTAGAATTGTGCTCAAGCATCACCTGCTTGGTGACATTTGGTGAAGCATTCATCTATGGTCCTGTACCTACTTCATCATCTGATTTAATCCCATTGTCTTTGATTTGATTTACTCAAATGTATATGTGGTACTTCATATACACCAGGCACCTCATATATATATTCCGGTGCCCTTTTAGTTATTCAAAAATTATTGCATGCATTCAATATCTGGTAGACATTACAAACATTCAGCAAGACCCAGTACATGAAGTTCAATTTGGCGTGACTCTGGATGCATGCATCCTACCTGCTTCTCCTATTTTCTAACCATCGTAGTCACCAGGGCCTAGAAAAGGACCTATAACATAATTGGTGTTCAAAACTATGAATGAAGAATAGAGGTATTTTAAAGAGATTATCAAAACTGAAAGTCATAGAACAAGATATAATAAACTTGATTCCACTTGTTCCAGTTTCGTCTGTTTATGTTAATAAAACATTCCGAACAAAACCAACTTAGGGAAGGGCTGGAAGTCAAGCAAGGACTTGAAACAGAAACCAGGGAGGAATGCAGCTTCGGGACTTGTTCCTAAGCCCAAGCTAAGCAGCTTTCTTAAACCATCTGAGACCACCTGCCCAGGGAATGGTGACACCCATAGTGGGCTGCACCCTCCTGCATCAGTTAACAATCAGAACAACTCTCTCACCCTCCATTCCTCATCTCACCACAGACCTTCTCCCCGTAGGTCAATACTGGGGAACCCATCAACTGAGACTACCATCACAGATGACTCTAGGCTATTTCAAGCTGACATTAAAAGCTAAAGCAGTTATCTTTAAAATACAGATTATTTCATTTGGGGTACACAGTCTCATATAGTCCATGCTGGCCTTATATTCACTATGTAGCTTAGGCTGGTCTTGAACTCCTGAGCCTCTGGCATCTATCTTCCAAGTGCTAGGATTCCAAGGCAACTGGAATTACAGTGTAGACTGGTTTATTGGAAACTATGCCATGAATTAAACTAAAATATAAGCAGCAGGGTCAGAGGAAAATGTTTGCAGCGTAAAGGATGAGAAATCAGGAAATACTTGGAACATTCCCACAAGTCAATAAGAAGAAAACATCTAATTTAAAAATGAAAAAAAAACATGAATTGGTAATTCACAGAAGAAGCAACATAAAGCATCAGTATGTGTGAAAATTTGCTCAGCTTCACAAGTAATTAGGGAATTACAGATAAAAACAGCAATCAGACAACATTCCCTACATTAAGATAACAATTTGTTTAATCACTGATAGTACCAAATATTGGTTTCAATGTGGAGAAATGAGAGGCTGAAAAATGCCTGATAGAAGTATGACTATTACAAGCATACTCCTGAATAATTTAGCAATTTTTACTCAAGTTGAAGTTGAGACCTTAGGACCCCAAATTTCTGTTTCTTCATCTATAGTCTTCAACGCAAATGCATAAAGACACTGGTATAATGAAAATTCTCCAGACTGTTTTGTATAATTAAAATAGAACACTGAAATTCTAGGGACAGCTGAATAAATAAGTGTTGTCAGCCAGTTAGAATACTGTATGGCAACTCCAGTGATCAGTAAGCAGAGAGAGGAACGAGCCCCCAACGGATCCTCCCAGAAATGGAGACTGAGCTCCTGTCCCGAAAGCTCCCAGACAAGGATGTAGCCGGAGCAACATGGGCAGCTTACATTCTGCTTGGAAGAGCCACAAAAGGAGCCAGCTGAAACCAGGGGCATCTCAGAACCTTAAGAACTCCAACAATGAAAGAGGTAGACAAGGGGCCCCTGGCTGTGTATAAACCCAGCCTGGCTGACCCCTGCCACAAGCAGGCACCAGACAAACAGAAAGCCCTTGAAACCAAAGTTGAGTGAAAAGCTGAACACAGGCATGACATCTGATAATGAGCGCAAGGAGTGTGAGCGGAGTGCCCTGACTCCTGAACGGGAACATTGTACTGGACAATGTCATCACCAGGAGACATTCTCCCTGTCCTGGATCCTAACTTAAAAGTCTCGGCACACAAAAAGTCAAGAAAATATAAACATCTCTCAAGGAGAAAGACAAGCAAACGTTAACTCTGATTCTGAAACGAGTAGTTTTTAATGTGCTCTCCACGGTGATAGTGAAGAATCAAGCAGGAAGTTTCAAGAAAGAAATAGAAAGCATACAAAAAAGTACTGAAATACAATATCCAAAGTCAACTGTATTAACTTAACTCCGTAGTCCATTTCTTAAAGAGCCATGCAGAAAAAGAGTTGATGGAAGGAAGCACTGATCAATAGATCAAAAGGAAATAGATCAATTAAAAATAAATACTTTGGAGAAGGGAGAAAACATTGAATATATGGGTAAAGTTTAATATACAGGTTTAAAAAGTCATGGGTGGAATATTATGGAATATGGGATTATGGAATACACACATATATATATAGCAAGTGAGAGAGAGAGAGAAAGGGAGAGAGAGAGGGAGAGAGAGAGATTGGCATATTTTAAAAATTAAGCATATATGTACAATATGACCCCTTGGCCTTTTCTCAAGAGACAACAAAACAGAAAACACCACAATGACATGCACATAAATGTTCCTGGCAGCTTCACTTCACGATAGCCTGAATTGGAAACAGCCCAGCTGTCTGCTCACAGGTGAGCACATAAACAGGACTCTGAGCGTACATGGGAACACAGAGTACACGGAGTTCCCTTTTCTCAATGAAGTAGGCAGCGTGAGTGAGTCTCAGAAAACAAACACTGAAGGGAAGGAGCCAGGCAGAGGGGAATGTGGGCTGCGTGATTTAACTGATATAGAATGCAAGATATTCTATAGTGAAAAAGTCAATTAGTAGTTGCCTTAGGTGATGGCAGAGGAAAGATGTGAAGGATACCTTAGCTGTAAAAGGATGGCCCACTAGATAGTGAATACCTTCAGTTCTTTTTCATCATGCAGGTGGTTTTATGAATGTGAGCAACTCATTCAGTGGTTCACTTTAAATGTACACAGATTGTGTGCGCATGCACACACACACATAATAAAGTATTTTTTAAATAAATTCCAAGGTGAGCTGGGAGTAGTGGTACACACCTTTGATCTCAGCACTTAGGAGGCAGAGGTAGGCTGATCTCTCTGAGTTTGAGGCCAGCCTGGTCTACATGGAGAGTTCTAGGTCAGCGAGGGCTACGTAATGAGATGTCTCAAAAAACTCTGGCCCGTTCTGCTCTTTCAGCAGAGCTCAGTTCCCAGCATGTTGGTGGCTCACAAATGCCTGTAGTTCTAGCTCCAGGCACCTGATCCCCTTTTCTGGCCTCACTGCCATCTATACACACATCACACACACACACACACACACACACACACACACACACACACACACACACACACACACACACTTGAAAGAACCAATTGAAATAATAATAATACAAATAAAAACCTAAAGTGACAGGCTCACTTATTAGCCTGGTGTAAACACCACAATGCAAACAGGTATTCAAAGATTATATTATACCCCATTCATGTGTGTAATTATTATGTTTCAATAAAAAATCAGCTGTTGCCGGGCGGTGGTGGCACACGCCTTTAATCCCAGCACTCGGGAGGCAGAGCCAGGCGGATCTCTGTGAGTTCAAGGCCAGCCTGGGCTACCAAGTGAGCTCCAGGAAAGGCGCAAAGCTACGCAGAGAAACCCTGTCCCGAAAAAACAAAAAAAAAAACAAACAAAAAAAAAAATCAGCTGTTAAAAAATGTACACATATTATTTCCCTAAGTCAGTACTCAACAAAATTGGTATAAAAATGAATGAATGAAACATATATCTATGAATATATTCAGTGAATATATTGCTCTTCATGCTAAAATAGAAAAAGAATGTTGGCTGGGCGGTGATGGCACACACCTTTAATCCCAGCACTCGAGAGACAGAGCCTGGTGGATCTCTGTGAGTTTGAGGCCACCCTAGTCTACAGAGTGAGTTCTAGGACAGGCACCAAAACCACACAGAGAAACCCTGTCTCAAAAAACAGAACAAAACAAACAACAACAAAAAAAAAAACAACAACAATGTATAGGGAGTTGCTGTCTGGCTATAATATGGTACCACTCACATACAATTAAACAGTACACAAAAATACTACATCGTGTTTTGTATATATTAAATATAATAACAACAACACACATTGTATTTGGTATGTATTTAATATATAACTCTGCATATGTTTTGTAGAGTTTATGGATGGATGTTTATTGACTCTTTAAATATTTGCACACCCACATTCTCGTAGTTCCCACAGAGCTATCACAGTGCCTGCAGAAGCTTTGGGGCTGATGGATCAGTGGGTGCCGGTAGACATCTGCACATCTTAAGGAGTGAATGCATGCTATTTGCTCAGGATGGTTCTTTGAAGTATTCCCTGTTTGCTTGCTTAACACAGAATCAAATGTGATGAAGAGTACAGAGACTGAAAAATTCTGCTGTCTATTTATATTTAGCCTTGTACTGATGGATACATAGTTACAGGCATACCTCCACTAAGGCTTTATTACTTTTTAAATTTTTATAGCAATGGAAGGAGAAAGGCTGCTGAGAAATATTAGGAAAAATATGTCTCTTGCTTGAAACAGGTATAAATGTTTGGAATAAAATCTGAATAATAAATACCAAGATATGAAGCAGGTGTGTTGGTATGCTGGAATTCTGGGGCTAAATATTCTTTTCTTATTGAATTGCCTTACACACATTCTCTAATGCTTCCAATTGCCGTAATATCTAGTCTTCCAAAAGAGAATATATTGAAAATATTACTAGTAATAACAACTTAATGATTAACTACCATAGTATAATAAAATATATTCAAATACTCTATATAAATAATTTTATCCATCTGTTTACATATAAAGTACAAACACTGGGATTGATCAATAGAAGCCACGTATACCATTTTTGTACATCTGAAAGTGTGTGTGTGCACATGTGTATGTGTGTAAAAAGTTTACTTTATACACACAGACATATGCAGATGGTAGTTTGAGCTTTTGTCCTGTGGGTGTTAAAAAAACTGTCCAGATAATCTTCAATTTAAAAAGAGAACAAGAGAGGGTATGGATTGACTGGGTGGAGAGGTGGGGAGGATATAGGAGGAGTTGGGAGATGGGAAGCCATAATCAGAATATATTACATGAAAACAATCTATTTGCAATAAGTAAACAAATAAGTAAAAATTTGCAAAATTTTGCTATTTATACATTTCAAAAATGGAGATTATGAGCACACAAATGTTTGTTTATAGATGTAGTTTAACTCCTTAGAGTGGACTCAATAGATTAACTATGACATTTCCTTTCTTCTCCCTTGCCCCTTCCTTCTTTCTCTCTGCCTTTGGAATCCTGCTGCCACACTGTCCCCCATACAAAGGTCCCGATTAGCTCTCCCTCAAGTAGTGTGTAAAAAGTGCCTTGGACAGTTCAGCATGTTGCATTTCTTTTTTTTAATTCAATAAGGAAGCCAGGGTCATTTCGGAAAGGATGGAGGGTAAGGCTGTACCACACAGTCACTTAGAAATCCAAGCCGATTATACCCAGGCACTTCTCTAGGTTCCGAGGCAATCATCCTGTGAGCTACCATTTCTCATTTTCCAGCTGAGATCAGGTAACATCGACCTTCATTGTGGTTTTTCAAACGAATTTTGTCCTGTATGCCAGAGTAGAGAAGAGCTCTCTCACTCCAGGTCCTGGAGACTTAGATTGTCACCCTGGTCGTTCAGGACCCAGAGATGGCACTTCCCTTGCTGACTGATTGATCCCTCTGTCCTCCTGGATCACGGCTCAGTCAGTGTTAGACATCTTCAAAATCACAGCAGTGGCTAAAATTCTGCATTTTTTTTTTCCTCTTGAGTTTTTCTTTATGTTGGGCTAGAAACTCGTTACCACAGCTTGCATTTCTTACTCTACCCTTGTTCACCACCAGGGTATACTGGTGGGCCTCATTTAGATGCCAAGATGTCTTTTCAGAGGTGAGAAATTACTAACCAATAAGGAGAAGAGGTCTTTCAACGCAGTGCCCATGGCACCAACAAACCACCCCGTATTACTGATATGCAATTAACACAGAATTCAAGGTTTATTAGAATCTATCTTCTACCATCTCACATTTCCAATCATTGAATTTTGATGGATACAAGGCAGTGGTTTTTCATCGAGGCAATTCTAGCCCTAGAGAATAATTCAGAAACGTGGCCTGTCGGACAATTTCACGTTGCCATGATGGTGTGAGTGAGAAACCCATTGATAGTTACTGGCGCAGGTAACGAGGCTGCTGGGCAGGCAACTGTGAGCAAGACCATCCCAAACAAGAGATAAGCTCTCTGCGACTAACTAGGACAGGCCATTTCTCTGACAGAGAGCTATCCAGTGATGTTAGTGCATTCCTAAAACACACTGTGTATTCCAAGAGATAAATTGAGCTGTTTCAGTTTAGAATATTACTGTTCTCCATTCCAGAAAACATAGCATGCAAATTTAGACCGAAACAAGCCACGTGCAGCATTCCTGTAGGTCAGTGGACAAGTGCCTACCCAGTCTTTTATCTTGTCGATTGCAGTCCTCGCATGCCCATAGAAGCATATGTGTAGGACTTCCTTATGTGCAGGATTTTGTGATGTGTTCCTTTTTTTAAGCTGGGGCAGAGCATTATATTGATTTTTTTTTAATATTATATGAGTGGAGAGTGCATTACAGAATCTATTTTATTTCAGGTAACAACATGGGCATTACAAAATATCTGTCATAGAAGAGCACCTTCTGGCAAGATTCAGTCGAGAGTCCATTGTCTGAAGGGTGATCTTTGGTCATCTGCACAGCTCTCCAGACAATGAGAAGACCAGTGTTCAGCTTACCAAACTCCAGGCTGGTTGTCCAACTAGTTCGGTAGCTCTACACATGTTCAACCTCTGAAAGATAACCCAATCATTTGCCAAGAATTCAGAAGCCACCAAAAGAAAAGGGATGGTAACCTGATTCATATTCTCCCTGCCCCACATACCAGAAACAACTTAGCAAACGCTACTCAGCCTGAGAAAAGGCGAGCTAGAGGTCGTCAGGATGTATAGTTGACTCCAGCATCCGCCAGCCTTTTGTTCCCTTCATCTGAAATGCCTTCTCCTGCTCCCATTGGCTAACCCGTCCTTACTGTATGCCGTCCTCCACGACTGCGCTCTCCAGGAAACCTCTCCTGGAAGCGGGAGCCAAGAGAAACCATGTTCTTCTGAACTCCTCCGTCTTATGAGCTCCCTTATCTCTTTCTATTTCACTGTACCTCAGGTTCTCAGACGCCTCTCGGGCTGTTTCAAGCAAGGAATATGGCTTACAACTCATTGGAGTGTTTCTGATTGTCTACCAATCACCGAAAGATAATTTACTAATGAAGAAAAGTGCCTTCATGATGTCAGTAGTAAAAAGTATTTCAAGTGAATATTATAGATAAATAAGTAGGGAAAAGTACCAGAGTGGATACTCAGCAAATCAGAAGCCGCAGTTGGCGCTCTGTGAGAGAAACTGTCAGGGGAGGAATGAGTTTAGTAACTCCACTCCTGCCAGCCTTCATATTTTCGACATTTTTATATAGAACACTTAGTCGTGCATTATTTATGTATTTAAGATGAATTAACTAAATTTTAAAATAAATTATTTATCTTGTGTTTAGAGGGACTAAGTCTCCCCTGCCTGTAGACTGCCTTGTCAATTTCATGCCAAGCAGGGACCTTATATTTCTGACCTAGTTTCTGGGTTTACAAAAGACGGGCTGGGGAAGGAAAGCGTCTTGTCCAACTAACAAAGAAGGCTGAGAACCCACTGAGGCAGAAACCTGGTGATCCCTTGGGTTTGCCCCAATGAGAGTTCCCTTTGGGCTTTAATTATTATTTTTTTTCTTTCTGGATTAATATGCACGTAGGTCTGAAATTCTCTGATTCCTTTCTGTTGTAAAATCCTTAAGTCTTCCTCAGATGAGAGTTTAAGGGATGGGAGTTTAAGGGATTAGAGGAATATCGGCTTCCTGTTATCTTTGTTGTTCATGAAGGAACCTGGCTGAAGGAGATAGGTATTTTCTCCTTTAGGGGGACAGGGTGGGAAATATACTCACCAATTGGATTACTCCTTGAATCAGTGTCATAACTCATGTCCATGTGTAAGGTCAGCACACACATCTGTGCATGAAGCATGGCACATGGGAAGTCTATTGTTTGCCATTTGTTTCCATGTCAAGGTCAAAGGTGCTGAGCTGAAATGTCCATCAAAATCATTTGCTTTATTGTTGTTGTTGTTGTTTAAAGCAGTTTGTTATAAGCACAAATCTCTTTCCCCAAAAGCACTCTGTCTTTTTTCCCTTCAAACATCACCGAAGATTTGGGCAGTGGTGGTGGCGCATGCCTCTAATCCCAGCACTGGGGAGGCAGAGACAGACAGATCTCTGAGTTCAAGGCCAATCTGGTCTACAGAGCGAGTTCCAGGAGAGCCGGGGCTATACAGAGAAACCGTGTCTCAAAAAATAAAAACAAGCCGGGCGGTGGTGGCACACGCCTTTAATCCCAGCACTCGGGAGGCAGAGGCAGGCAGATCTCTGTGAGTTCGAGGCCAGCCTGGACTACCAAGTGAGTCCAGGAAAGGCACAAAGCTACACAGGGAAACCCTGTCTCGAAAAACCAAATAAAATAAAATAAAATAAAATAAAATAAAATAAAATAAAATAAAATAAAATAAAATAAAATAAAATAAAATAAAATAAAATAAAATAAAATAAAATAAAATAAAATAAAATAAAATAAAATAAAATAAAATAAAATAAAATAAAATAAAATAAAATAAAATAAAATAAAATAAAAATAAAAATAAAAACAAAAAAAAACAAGCAAACAAACAAAAACATGAACAAAGCTGAAAATGTAGGCTACTTCAATCACTATGGAAGTGTCTGAAACCTAACCACAGATCTGCCCTGTAACCCACTCTCCCACTCCTGGGTATTTACCCACAGGACTCCATGCTCACACGTCATGGAGCTCTCTGCACAGTCAATGTTTACCGCAGCACTGGTCACAAGAGCTAAGGTATGGTACCAACCTAGCCGAGGAATGGATAAGGAAAATGTGGTACGTGAACATAGTGAAGTTTTTCAGCCCTGAAGGAGATCAAGGTTATGTCATTTGGAGGAAAATGGATACAACTAGGAGAGAATCACATTAAGCAAATTAAGCCAGTCTCAGAAAGACAAACACCATATATGTCTTTTCTCTTTCATTGTTCCTGGATTTTAGATTTTATAAAATCAAGCAAAATATGTAAGGCATGAGAGTAGAAGTAAAACCATCTAGGATAAAGGGGGATTAAGGGGGGGAGGGGGACGAAGGGACACTAGCCCTCTAGAGCATGTGGCTCTGGCAGGCCTTGCCCTTCTCCCCTATACCCTCTGCCTTGCTAAAAACCATTAGATTACATTCCTAAAGCTAGCCCCCAAGGTCTATTCCCTTGGTCACTTCCTCCTCCTGAGGCTGATTATCAAAGTCCAGCAATCAAAAACCCCCTTCGGTTCACCTAATTAAGATGCCCAATTAAAATTAAACACCTCATCCTAACACGGAGTTTCTCCCTCTACCTTTACAAACTGCCATTTGCCTATGTGCCATGTCTGTCTCCTCTCTATTGTGGTGATATGTTATGTTCCCCAATATATTGTGCACCCCAATAAACTTATCTGGGGGTCAGAGAACAGAACAGCCATAATATTAAACATAGAGGATAGGCAGTGGTAGCACACGCCTTTAATCCTAGCATTCCTGAGGCAGAGATCCATTTGGATCTCTGTGAGTTCAAAGCCACACTGGAAACAGCCAGGCATGGTGACTCACACCTTTAATCCCAGGAAGTGATGGCAGGAAGCAGAAAGGTATATAAGGCATGAGGACCAGGAACCAGAGCCGGGTTAAGCTTTTAGGCTTTTGAGCAGCAGTTCAGCTGAGATTCATTCTGGATGAGGACTCAGAGGCTTCCAGCCTGAGGAAACAGGATCAGCTGAGGAACTGGCAAGGTGAGGTGGCTGTGGCTTGTTCTGCTTCTCTGACCTTCCACATTCACCCCAATACCTGGCTCCAGGTTTGTTTATAGTAATAAGACCCTTTAAGATTCATGCTACCCTCTATCCAGAGGCAGTTTTTTCCTCCTGGACAAACACCCCTTCCCCCTTTCCCCTCTCCCTCATCCCTTTACCACCGCAGAAGCATCTGCATCCTAGCCCATTCTAACACAGACCTCTCTGCGTTTCCTCCTCTTAAGAATGACACTTGCAAGGTCATTTGCTGCCGTTTTTCTGTCTGAGTCAGAAAGCAACCACTTTAATTTTTCTTTTCTGCTTAATAAAGTGGGAAAGTGTTTCAGTGTGGTTTGTGCCTAATCCAGGGTCTGGATGGGAATACACACACACCCCTGCCCCCCCTCCCCCCCGCTGTGTGGGAGTCCCCTTCAGGGAACTGGGGAGAAAGGGGGGCACAAGTTGCAAGGGAAAAGCTCTGCACTTGATATACAGACATACAAAGACCTAAATGTAAAGAAGCAAAAGTTAACTAGTAGACAGGGTACGGTGGCAAAAGTTAACTAGTAGACAGGGTACGGTGATCCTGTGTGAGTTGGAGGCAAGCCTAGCCTGCTGTACAATATTTTGTTTGTGTTCTGACAAATAAATCTTGCCTGGAGATCAGAGGGCAGGAATAGCCACTAGTTAACCATAGAGGCCAGGCAGTGGTGGTACACACCTTTAATCCCAGCACTTGGGAGGAAGAAACAGGAAGATCAGGAGTTCAAGGCCACCCTGGGCTACAAGAGATTGAACTAGTCTAAAAGAGAAACAGCTGGGCAGTGGTGGCTCACACCTCTGATGCCAGCACTTGGGAGGATCATGCCTTTGATCCCAGCACATGAGAGGCTCACACCATTGATCCTAGTACTAGGGAGGTGGAGACAGGAATATAAGGCAAGTGAAGACAGGATTCCCCCGCCGCCCATTTAGTCTAAGTAGAGGTAATAAGTCTCTAGTGGCTGCTGCTCTGCTTCTCTGGTCTTTCAACTTTCACCCTCGATAACTGACTCTGAGTTTTTATTGTTAAGACTAATTTAGGATCACGTTTCACAGAACTCCAAAGTGTATATATAAATATATATACATCATTTGTATCTTTTATGACCGCTGCTATTCTTTCGTTTAAATGCAGTTTGGGCGAAATGACTAATATTAAAACAAACTGATACCTGCCTGTCAGAGCTTTACGGCCCTTCCCACCGGCATCCTCCTTGTGCCCTTGGCAGCTTCCCAGAACACAGCCCCACCTGTGCGCTGGCCAAGCCAACCCGCCCCACCTGCTTCCCAGGTGAAGCCCTTGGCCGCCAACTAGCTGCAGCGAGCTGTCTGTCGCCTTCCTCTTTGTCCCTCACCCATCTTCCTCCTCCCTACTGCTGCAGCTGCCACTAAGAAAGTGTCCCCACCCTTTCCTTCTTGTTGTCCATCCTCTCGTGGGGCTGCCCCATTGTCTGCCTGGTGTGTCTGAACACGGTACAGGGCTTGGACAGGTGAGGACACTCCTCCACTTTGTTCCCCTCTGGTGACTGTCTTCTGCCCTGAGGCACATGCTTCTCTCCTTGGCAAAGATTGCACGGTCCCTTCTCCCTACAATGGTTGCCTTTGTGTTCCGTGCTCAGCACCTGACGCACCCAGCAGAGCAGGCCACATACCATAGTCAGGCTGCATTGGAGGTGACAGCAGATAATGACCCTCTGTGACCTCCGCAGCTAGGGTCTGTTCTGAAGTTACCTTAAGGTCTAGAGGCAGCAGAATGGTCCCCATTGAGGACAGGATGTGAAAAGCATGGCTAGCCTTCCAATTCTGAGCTTCTGCAATGTGATTGACATCTTGAGTCCTGCACAGAGGACTCATGGCTGGCCCTTTATCCACACAAAAACTCTCGATAATTAGAACCTCTCCTCTGTAATTTCAGGGTAGGTGGAGCTGGCTCATACCAGAGCCAATTGTTAAATTTAAGGAATTTCATGAGTCAGTTGATATATTGGCTGCTGGAAATTGGCCATCAGGGTCTATTTACACAGCTAAAACCAGCACTAACCAGAACTCTTTTTTTCCTTTTTCCTAAAGAGTTAGTTATTAAATATTTACCAGGATGCCAATGTTAGGGCTTTGATTAAGGGGGAAAAAAGAGTGTAAAAAAAAAAAAAAAAAAAAAAAAAAAAAAAAAACCCACACATTAAATGTGACATTTGAGCTTTGTAAAAATGCTTTGTATCTTGTGTCCAGAGTTCTCAAAGGCCCCTGAAAGGTCCTTCTTTGAAAGGAGTTTCCAAAGCTTCTCTCCCTAACATGTGGTCTCCTGTTTCCAGCCTATAGCAACAGCGGGGACCCCACCGAAGCCAAAGTCACCGGCTAATGGTGGGAGGTGTCTTCATGTTTCTGTACTAGATTTTCTGCTTGCCTTATTTGTCAGAGGCCTGCTATTACAGCCAGTGGTTGATAAATGGGGCCATCATGTCCTATCAGAAAGAGGCTCCGTTGCCCATACACAGCCTGTGGCCATAGCCTGCTGCAGCTCTTCCCTGCTCCCTCTCCCTTCAGGTCCTCTCTCATTCGGTCAGCTGTCTACTTTCTTGATCATGTTTTGTACCTTTGAGCCACCTCACAGAAACTGTGTCATACACAGAGGCTGATTTGGGAAGCCTAGTGGAGTGGGACATCCTGGTGCTGTGACATTGAGAAATGGCCCGAAGCAGGAGCACACGGGACTAGAAGGGAGCCTCTTCAGACTCATCTAGCATGTGCACAGACACGTGGATTTGCATATTCTGATAAAAAGCGCTCAAATGCCATTCTGCTTTGACATCTCAAACCTGAGCCAAGTTCTGGCTGTAAACTTATTCCACCTGAAAAAATAGGCAAGGAAGGAGGCAGGGAGGGAGGGAGGGAGGGAGGGAGGGAGGGAGGGAGGGAGGGAGGGAGGGAAGGAGGGAGGGAGGGAGGGAGGGAGGAGGAAAGAGGGAGGGAGGAAAGAAAGAAGTGTAATGATTCACACTGAGCCATCTTGATTCAGGCTTTCAGAAGAGCATCATGGAGCAGCTGGGGGGATGACTCAGCAGGTCAGAGCGCTTGTTGTACAAACGTGAGGACCTAATTTCAGATCCCAGCACCCACATGAAAGCCAGAGTGGCAAATGTCTTAACTCTAGTACTTGGGGCGTGGTGAAAAGGAGACACAAAGATCCCCGGAGCTAGGAGCTACCGAGCCAGCCAGTCTTGGTAAGCCGAAAGTCCAGTGAGAGACAGAGGGGCAATGAGGGTCGTGCCAGACAATAATATCACTGAGAATCCTTCTTTCTCCTGCCCAGGATCTCTTTTCTGTCTTCCCGGTTTCACTTCCATTTCAACTCCCCCTCTTACAAGTTGAAAACATTCAACGAAAACAAGCCAACATTTCTGCAAAGTCTTACCGAGTCGGCCACAGGCCAAGAACTTTACTCCTGCAAGTTGGAGTCAGCTCCAGCCATGAACAAAGGACTCTTGAGACGCTGCTAGCAAAGCCTGGGGAAGAAATTCTCAACAAGGACCAGAGAAAATGGTTCAGCAGTTAAGAACACTTGCTGCTTTTATCCAGGATCAGGGCTCAGTTCACAGCATCTGCATGGTGGTTCACAGCCATCTGTAACTCCAGTTCCATGGGATCTGATACTTTCTTCTGGTCTCCATGAGTACCAGGCATGTATCTGACACATATACGTATACAGGCAAACCACTCATATACATAAAATAAAATAAATAGGCCTTTGGAGAAAGTAATGCTGGGTAGGCAGGCATGAAAGAAGTCCAACTGAGTCACTTATGAAGAACAGCCACAGCTGCCATTGCATATGGCTGCACTTGTACAGAGAGTCCGTACCCAGCCATGGGCCCCAGCTTCCTGGAATGTGAGAATCCAGGCTAAGAGCTTAAAAGGGGACCAGTTGACCCAATGAACAAGTGAATGCTAAAAGAGACAGACCCTTCCTCGCTTCTCAGGGACAGAGATATCAACAAGACTATAGTTGCTTTCCTAGCGCTTGACATTTGAGTTGAAAAACATTTTCTTCCAAGTGTCCTTTTCTCTCTAAATATTTCACTCCTTCATTTTCTAGACTAGAGTCATTTTGGTGAAAGTAGAGGAAATACCGGATAGTGGCTATTTGTTGACAGGATGATGACACAGGAGGTGACATGGGTCCCTCCTGTCCTGCATTTCCATGATTTTTAAGAGCACAGGCTGCCAATGCAGAATAACACAAAATAACACAAATAGTAAAATCATTCGCAGCAGAGAAGTTCAATGTCCCCAAGGGCATGATCAGCCGCTCCTATTCCATCTGCCCCCACATCAGTATATTTTCTATAATCTGGTCTCTACTGGGTTTGTGTTCCTAGTAACATCCTCTTGCCGGCCCCTGAGCTCCCCTGCGCTGGAATTACAGGCATGTATCGCCACTCCCGGCTCTTTCGTGTGAGCGCTAGCTATGTGACCTCAGAATCTCAAGCTTGCGTGGCAAACCCATCTGTATCCACGGAGCCCTCTCTCCAGCCCCAAGTTTCACCTCTATGTTCCCTAAACCCCACGTCACCACCTGCGATATGAACACTGCTGTGTTTTCATATGAAAACTTTGAAGAGTTTTTATGGGTATTAAATAGGACCTAAGTTGTCATCGTTAGTACTACTATTAATAATTAAATATGACTGGAAGACTGAAGAGGCGGCTCAACAGTTAAGTCCTGCTGCTCTTGCAAAGGACCGAAACTTAACTCCCAGCACCCTCAATGGGCAGCTCACAACCACCTTAACTCCAGCTCCAGGGGATCCAGCACCCTCTTTTGGCCTCCACAGGTATCTACATTTACATGCGCATACCTCCACACAGACACACATGCATATCCATAATTAAAAATAAATATATTATTCAAAAACAGGAATGGTACCCATGTTTTTTGAGAAATAAATGATGGGGTTGTTAAAAATACAACACCTTAACCCTTTTACCATAAAATTAATTCAGGGACAGAAAAGTGACATTGAGTGGCATGTAAAATAATCCAGTTCTTAGTGAAAGATGGCAACAGAGTGATTAGTCAGTGCCTGGTGGCTTTGGCAACTGCCTAGTATCTAGGGCCTATTATTAGTCTCTCAGAATTTATTCCTAGATTCTCATATCAACAGAACTAGGTAAAAGAAAATTCTGTATCTTCAATTGCAGAAACGCATTCCCCAGAGGAAGACAGAACTTGATTTAAGTATTCTTCTGCTCAGAGGAAGGGTAATGAACGCAAATATTTCACAAATGCCTTCTCCCAAACAGACATAATCACATTTCCATTCAATCTTGGGATTCTTTAAATCTAGGAATTAGCTTGCAATTACCTATTATCTCCCAATTGAATCTTATAAAACAGATGAAAACATTTCTTTGCCACAATTAACTTTCATTTCATCCCAAAATCTACTGGAAAAAAACTTTTTTTTTCCATTCTAAATTCTGCCTAAATTTATTTTGAGTCTCCTAACTCAAACTAGTGGTGGGGTTGGGGGTGAGAACGAAGTTTCCAGAAAGGAGGGTAAGATGCACATTCGGTTCCAATTAGCTACCTGGAAATTCATCTTTGAGATACACAGCATCCTTCAGACACCAGCCACTCACTAGGGAATCCTGTTTCCCCTCATGTCCCCCTGGGGGAAGAAATAGAATTTTTACATGCTTTATGATTTGTATGCCCCTGAAAGGCTATCCTGGAAATTGAAGAGAGTTCAGCTCAAGTGGCCTCAGCTACAGGAACAACGAACTGGGATTTCATCTTGCACAACTGTATTTACTGGAAACGCCAAAGATCTGAAGTCACAGAGGCCCTGAGAGCAGGAAGCACAGTGAAGCCTTTCCAACATGCTGAGACTCCAGCTCAGCACTGAGTCGTCTGTGGTCTGATTTCACTATCCCTCTACTATCTGATCAAATCCAGGTCTGCAAAGCTTTTGTTGTAAAACATTGGAAATCCACAGGGTACAGAATCAGAACATAGAAAATCCGAAGAAGGGTAGGGCTGCCATTTGCTAGCTGGTAGACTTAGGTTACTTGCTTGGTGTCTAAGGCTCCATTTCTAGGTCTGTAAAATGGAGTTGATCACATCCTACTTCAGCTATTGGAATGACAATTATGTGACAGGGGCCTAGCATAGGTCCCCTTTCAAGGGGCCGGGGGGATTGCATATAAGCTATATAAAGCAATAACAGAGGGTGAGATGTGACTCGGTTGGTAGAGCGTTTGCCTAGTGTGCACAAAGCCTTAGTTCAGGGTCTACAAAGCCTGAGTTCAGGGTCTAGCAGTGGGAACTGGACATGGTGGCACATGCCTGTAATGTCAGCCCTTGAGAGGTGGGGGCAGGAGGATAGAGTTTGAGATCCTTGCTAAATAGTAAGTTCAAGGCCATTCTGGGCTACAGGAGAGGAGAGAGAGAGAGAGAGAGAGAGAGAGAGAGAGAGAGAGAGAGAGAGAGAGAGAGAGAGACAGAGACAGAGACAGAGAGAGAGACAGAGAGAGAGAGAGAGAGAGAGAGACAGAGAGAGACAGAGAGAGAGACAGAGAGAGAGAGAGAGAGAGAGAGAGAAGAGGAAAGAAGAGAAGATCAATCATGAAAAAACTCTCTCTCCCTCTCCCATTTCTCTCTATCATACACACACATCATCATCATCATCATCATCATCGTTGTCGTGAAAGCAGGCATTCATATATACTACTGCTTCCTCTCACTGTTTTACTGTTCACACTACTTCCCCACATTACTGTTTAATGCTGAGCATCTGTATATTTGTAAGCACAAGTAGATCTTTCCTCTATACCACCTTGCAAATTTTTTAGGGACTGTTGGTTGCATTTTCAGATGTCTATGGCATCACATCTTTGTCTTTTCCATCACATCGCTCTGCACTTCAAAAAGGCTCAGTAAACATTTTTTCAATTGTTTCATACAATTATGTTTACCATGGGATAGATCTGTAATAAGATTTAATGATATCATAAAATTGGGGGTATGTGTGTCAAATTAGGATACCCTTGAAATGATACAGGCAGCCAGTACCCCGTTTAGGGTTTCTTTGCCATATTCCAAAGAAATCAAGCACAGTGAACATTGTTTTAACTGCTGGAGCTGTTAAAAGCGGGATGGAGAGATGGCTAGGTGGTTAAGGGCACTTGTTCTTTCTGAGTTTATTTCTCAGCACGCATAGGATGGCTCACAGCCATCTGAAGCTCCCGTTGCAGTTCCAGAGAATCCCAGACCTGCTTCCAGCCTCTGAGGCACCGGGCCCACATGTGGTACACATACATACATACATGTATGCAAAATACTTAGATGCATAAAATAAAAAATAGAATCTTTTAAAAAATAAATTAAAATACAAAAACAGTGGCAATGATTTTTTTTATTGCATGTGTGGGGTTATAAAAAAAATGAACAAACACAACTGGTTGTCTATGGCAAGGGTTCCGTTCTGACTCTCAACAGCTTGGGTTGTATATGTGCTCCCGCTATTTCTTTATCAAAGGAGTAGCTGGGAGCTTTTTGCCATCTTTTCTGGCCTCCGACGCTGTTCTGCCCTCCCAGGTCAGAAGTGGAAATCTATAAACAGTCTTTTTGTGCTTGAACTTGAAAGAGGAATAAGTCATCTGTACATGATCTGTGTTACAGCAAAATGTAATTTTTTCCTCTGACAATGTGTTTGTGGGTTCTTGAGTTATCTTGATTGCCAAGAGAAATCTGTTTTGTGTGGCAGGCTTGCCTGACTTGAAAATGTCACATGCCACCGCTCCCCCGCCCCCCAACCTCTCAGCTAAGTCACAAATTGACTTGACTCTCAGCTAGGTTAAAAAAATAATTTCCTGAAAATTAAAAGTCTGGCACAATACTCCACTAAAAGTCCATTTATCTTGTCTATTTTTATAAAGCTTTGCTGCAGCATCTGGCCGGGTGCCCACTTCTAGTAACAAAGGTCCCCAAGGACACTTGGCAGGAGAAACTTTGCTTCTAAGAACCTGAAAGTGATCCTGAGCTTCCTAACTCGAGGTTTTAAAAGCTTACAATTAGGGTCTGTAACCGTATCTTGTGTGTGATCTTGAAAAGTAAAGAACAAATGGGAGGGACTGTGGTGGGAAGGTGACAGTCCAGCGGCCGCAGACATCATGCATGGGAAGAGTGCCCTCCACCTCTGCATGGACATCAGTCAGAGGAGAATGGATCGCGCAAGAGTCCCCTGTTATTATGAAAGATAATGGCTGGAGATTATCTAGATGGGACTGGGCAATGATTCACTCTTGTTTAATCAGCTACAACGTGTCCTAAGCCCTCTCCTCAGCTCCGTATAAACCAGGCTAATCTTTCCACTTCCCTGCAGGAAACGACCATGGGCACTTGTTTACGCAGACCTCTGGTATTGAATAAACCCTTCCCTTCTCTCCTGTCTTTCCCCACCGATCAGGAGAGAAAGAGATTTCCAACATTCCCCGTCCAAGACTGATTGCACTTTCCTGTTCATGTCAAGTTGAAGCATTCCATCCAGAAAGCAGCTAGGCAGCCTGAGGTCTGTGAGCTTTCCCGGTGACTCTGGAACTAACCAAAGGATTACACCACACCCTCCCGCCTTTGAAGCTGTGGAAGAGAAATGGCCTGTGAAGAATCCTTTGCTCAGAATGCCTCTGGAGGAACTTAATGTTGTGTTGAAGAGACGGCAGGCACATTTCGCCCCATTTCATAGGAGGTTTCCCCTTCCTGACCACAGCGCCACACACCCGATCCTTCTTTTATCGTGGAACATGCCAAGGCAAAGCTACTTTGTCCCTCACATTCCAATCAATAGTCATTCCACCTGGGTGAATTACCCTCAACCTATGACCCATAAACCCAATGGGTCTCACCAGTGAATTCCTTACACTGAAACTATTGATACCAAATTCCTATGTGATTGAGAATTAGGCTTTTTGCTTTATTGCATTTAGAATTTTAGAGGATTTTTTTTTCTTTCTTTATTAGATTAAGCATTTTTGAAGAGCTTGAAACTGTTCTGGGGCATGACCAAAGACGTAATTCCATCTGTTTTGTTTTTCTTATTCATGACATAGATGATTTTATTTTAAACAGCGCATGCATTTCACTTTAATTCTTCATGTCTGTCAGAACACATCGCCTGTGATGTGTGGAGATTCAGCCACAGCTCTCGGCAAGAAGACTTAGAAAGTGAAAACAGCCTTGAACAAAAGGAGTCAGCTGAAAGAGGAAGTGAAATGATTACAAGATTGATCTGCACCCATTCTGTACCGAGCAAAGGGTTAATGAGAATGTGTAGGTCCCCGGGCTCTGTAGAAGCTGTTTTCATCTAATTAGTGTGTGTTGGACCCCTTTAGACTGGACAGGTGTCAAATGTCCAAGTGACTGTAGCCAGTGTCTCTTTTGAGTGTTTTGTGGAAAGGACATAGGCCAGGGATGGAGCGGTCCTGTAAATGAAGCCCTCCTCTGGGAACGCTCCTCAGTCTCCCCGCATTAGAACTGAGTTGTCCCAGGGCAGAGTTTCTCCCTCTGAAGGGTCTTGTGTGCCCCCATCAGCACACTTCTAAATGTTTGGACTTACACGACCTTTGCTAGCTGCCGTACTAGAGAGAACAGAATTCTAAGGTCCAACGACAAACAGGTAGTTTCTTCCAAAAGATATCAGTTTTGAGAGCTGATGAACATGAGACCTGAGACCTGAGTTTAATTTCCAGAAGCCCCACTAAGGAAGAGAGTCCAGCCAGGTGGTGGTGGTACATGCCTTTCTTTAATCCCAGCACTCGGGAGACAGAGGCAGCCACATTTCTGAGTTCAAGGCCAGCCTGGTGTACAGAGCAAGTTCCAGGACAAGCTCCAAAACTACACAGAGAAACCCTGTGACTGGGGAAAAAAAACAGAGAGAGAGAGAGAGAGAGAGAGAGAGAGAGAGAGAGAGAGAGAGAGAGAGAGAGAGAAGGAAAAGAAAGAAAGAAAGAAAGAAAGAAAGAAAGAAAGAAAGAAAGAAAGAAAGAAAGAAAGAAAGAAAGAAAGAAAGAAAGAGAGAGAAAGAAAGTAAGTCCAGGTACAGAAAATACCTGTAATCCCAGATGTGAGGGGCAGAGGGGGGGCCGGGAGATGAGGACACAGAAAGACCTATACATAGGACTTTCTGGATAGCCACTCTTCCCTGAGACAGTGAGCTACAGACTCAGTGAGAGATCATGACTCAGCAGGTAAAAACATTTGCCACCAAGTCTGATGACCTGAGTTCCATCTCTAGGACCCACGTGGCAGAAGGAGACAGCCTGCATTACCTTCTGACCTCCATACACATGGCATGGCACACGTGCAAGTCCATGGATACACCCCCCACCACTCACCCCGCCCCCATAATATAATGTAATGAAGTAAAATTTAAAAGGTAGCCTCATTTTTTGAAATGAATAAGGTAGATAGTGATTGAGGAAGACAGTGGACCATTGGCCTCTGCCCTTTGCAGAGGAACACACACAGATATAAGACCATAATAATGAGCTTTGTTCAATACTATGAAATTAAGAATACCTAGCCAAGCAGAAAATTCCACGGAGCAGAAAATGAACACATCCAAGTCTCAGTAGCAAAGGCTTTAAGGAGTGGTAGGCCCTGGGGGTACACCCTCAGAGCACATACTAACTCCATGCCCTGCAAGGATGACATGATTCATGAAGTGCCCTCGGTGTTCCGTGTCCCCTTTCAGAACAGCACTTGCTATCACATTGTCAGAGAAGTTGCTCCCTATGAGGGTTAAGTTCTACAGCACTGAGAAGCCACGTAGCTGAACTGCGTATCATTACGTTATGTTGGTCTTCACCCCCAGCACAGTGTAGCCTGTAAACTTCTTTCCTGCGTTCCTTCAACTTCTGCCCAGTCAAAATCTACCGTGTGGAAACTCTCAAACTACCATGGATTCAAGTTCATATGAGATGTATTTGCAGGTCATAATACTGCTCAGTGCTCACTTACACAACCCTAATTATGAGCTTTGGAAATAATTTGGGGTTAGTTTATGATGTTTTTCCTCGTAAGATTCACTAACCTCAAATATTTTGAAAAAAAAAAAAGATTACAGAATTCGCTTTTCTTTATTTTTTTTTCATCTTTATTGCATTTTGAACACTGGAAGGGCTCCCCATGCTACCCCCCCCAATTTAATTAAGTACTAGAGAATCCTCATCTCAAATTCTCAGTTCTATTTAGTTCAAGTGATATATATCTGTAGGTTATAGTATGTTGCTGGGATCCATCTTGTAAAACACAAATGATGGGACCTGGAAACAGTTCGACATCACTCTTATGGTATGTGACCAATAAGGTTCACTAAGGGCGAGCATTAAAAAAAAATTGTCATGTTCCTAATGAGTCATTATATCATGATTTAATCCTGAACTCCATGCGTCAAGGGTGTCCCTGTCCATTCTCTTTCAAAGCCGTCATCCCTTTTCCATTGGTCCTCCCCAAATGAGATGCTCATGGGATTCAAAATTCAGCTTCTTGTAGGGGCCACGCAGGACACACAAAAGAATAAAATTTCCTACTGGCTAAGACATTGGGTGCTATACCCACTGTGTTTTCATCAGTCATATCTTTTCCCCCACTAACGTAATGTTGCTTCAGGCCCCACTCAATATACACAATAACTAACTTTACATCATCAGCCTCCAGCAAGCAAGCTCTACCCTGGAATAACTGTCTTTTGCTTTTCTCCCTAAAGTGGCAACTTCCCAAGACTTTGTCCCAAAGCCATCATCTCCGTGAATGCCTGCTCTGTTTCTTCACCCAATGCCTGTCGTGGTGTCCATGGTAGCGTAAAACCCTTGCCTGTGTAGACAGTAACTGTCATTTTAAGGTGCCCATAGCTGGAGCTGAAGTGGTGGCTCAACAGTTAAGAGCACTTACTGCTCTTCCCCAGGATACATGTTTGGATCCTAGCACTCAGTTAACTGCTCCCATCTGCCTGTTGACTCCTGCTTTTAGAGGTTCCAATGCCCTCTTGCGGCCTCTGAGGGCAATTGCACACACGTGGCATACATGCACACAGACACACATACATAGAAATAAAAATGAAAGTACCCACTGCTGGTCAGGAGCAGCCTGGAAAGGAGTTATTCAGTGTATTTCTGCCTATCTGGTCTCTCCACCCTGACGCCTGAATCATGGTTGTAGTGGTCTGTTGTGTTCTTTGGGTGCCAGAATATTCTACACTACAGCATTTGTTGAGTGTGTTCTTCACCTTGGGTGTCAAGACATCAGAAGACATCACTGAATACAAGAATCAAAATAAGGGTGTGAACTCCGGACAGTTTACTAATTAGCAACCAAAATATAGTCAATGCTGTCTAGCAAGCAAATTATAAACAAAAAATACGTATCTACATCAGATGCATGCTTCCCAGCAAAATTGCTAGGGCTGTCAGTGGGTGTGGGTAAAGAAGCTGTTTGCTTTCAGGCCCACTTAAATTTTCTCCTTTTTGTGGCCCTTTGACACGGTGTCTGTGCCACGCCATCTCTTGGGATTCCTAGATCAGAACTTCTAAGACAAATTAGAGCAAATATTGAAGACTGATACCTTAAGGGAACTACCCACTTGTAGACACCCTCATCCAGGGAGCAAGGAACTCAGACAAGGTAGACTCAGTACCGTAGACAAAGTATGGATTGCAGAGCATGAACTAGCTTGTCTTGGTCTAGATCCCCGTGTAGTGTACAAACTACCTAACTGTAGGGTCTGCTGGACAAAGGGTGAGAGGAGTTTAATGTACAGGGTGGTCAATGTTAAATTTTGAAATGACCCAGATACTTTAATTCTTGACCAATAATATGATTGACGTTAAAAGGTCTCACCTTGGGTGTCCATTCCATCCCAGGATAAGTGGGTGTCCATTCCATCCCTTAGAGACAGGACAGATGTTCTCTCTGTGCAGTTACCTTCTCTAGGCACCAGTGGATCTTTAGAATAAACATGAAGAGTTCGTTAGCCTGGTAACCCTTCGCCTATCTTAACGCAGCACGGGAAGTTTATACCCATCCCTAAAAGAAAGTGTTGCATGAATCCTAATTGGTCTTACAATAAAAACCCAGACCCAGATAGCGGGATAAATGCTGAAAGACCAGAGGAAACAAACCACAGCCATTTCTCACCTCACCAGCTCCTCAGTCGAAAGCGACTGCGTTCTCATCTTCACGAATCCTCAGACTGATTACCTCTGAGTCCTCAGCCAAAAGGGCGCCTAACTCCTGTCTCCTTCTGCCTTATATTCCTTTCTCTGCTCAGCCACATCACTTCCTGTCTCACTCCACCTTCCTAGTGCTGGCATTAAAGGCGTGTGGCTCCCAAGTACTGGGATTAAAGGTGTGTGCCACCACTGCCAGGCTCTGTTTCTCTTCTAGACTGGATTAATCTCGTGTAGTCCAGGGTGGCTTTGAACTCATAGAGATCCATAGGGATCTCTGCCTCCCAAATACTAGGATTAAAGATGTGTGCCACCACTGCCTGGCCTCTATGTTTAATCTAGTGGCTGGCTCTGTCCTCTGATCTCCAGGCAAATTTTATTCGTTAGAGTACAAACAAAAATATCACCACAGAAAGAAAAAGCATAAGGTTGTCGTTAGGGATGAGTTTCATTTGGGAGATTAGATTCAGCTGAGACTGACGTTGAATATGTCATCTTCTTTCCTCCCCCGACAGTGTTAGAATAGCTCATTCCTATCTATTTCTGGTTGATTTCTAAGACCCTTTTTATTCATAGAAACATCTACATAAATATCCAGAAAGTTTATATAGAGGCTTTCCCTTAAAATAAGGAGGGAGGAGTAAAATTTTCCTTTCCAAAGAAAAGATAGATTATGTCACTTCAGGACCGGAAGTCTTCCCAGACATGAAGGGATTGTTAAGCAGCTCACCTAGCCAAAAAACTTTACATCCCTTCCTTTCCGCTTGCATTTTCCACCGCACATTCTTCTGCCTCGGGATGCTCTAAACAGCATCCTGTCTCATTAAAGGGATGAGAGTCTTTCGCTAATACAGCATTTTCGTCTCTTTCCACCATGAGCAGGCCGTGTACATCACGATTGTGTCAAAGTCTTCCAAAGCAATAAATGAATGGAATTACTGCTTCGTCGTGAGTAGGGGACAGTAGATGCCTTACAACTACAGCTATTCCTTTCAAGTCAATGCTTAAATTCCCGGGGCACAGAAGGGAATTCCCTATAAACCCAACAAGCCTTCCATCTCTGCGTGATATATCTATTTTTATTGCACCCACAGGGAGACAATGATGTACCTCTCTTTACCCTACAGCAGAGACATTTGCCAACAAGATGAAGCCATGGCTTTCAAAATAGGATGATTTCTTACCGAATAGTTGTCGGAATACATGCCAACCTCAGGCAAAAGTAGAAGGAAATGAAAAAAAAAAAAAAGAGTGGCAGGGACATATTCTGGAAAGTTACCTTAAAAGTCATGATTTCTTTGTATGCAGTAATAGTTTCCCCTTAACTCTGACTTTTGGTTTCGTGCACTAAAAGAGTCTCTACAACTTCTTTCCTTCCTTAAAGTCAGTTAAAAGCTCTTCTGAATCTTTCCCTTACTTTACAGCTAAGCTCTCTCCAGTAATTTCAGCAAGATTGTGATACTTAGAGAAAACATCGGCAAAAACATTACAACCCAGAATGACAAACACTTTAATAAGAAGAGAAGTTTAACTGTCACAAGACTGTGTCTGGTCTAAGCAGACTGGCCTCCTTGTGGGAGTTCAGGGGGAGCAAAAGAAACCACCGATACAATCAATCTTAACAGGATAGCAGCGGCTTTGATTCGGCCCCACACAACATGCTCATCAATTAAGTGGGGAAAAAAAAGTCTGGACTACCCAGCTATGGGGTGAGTGGGAAAACAGCTGGAAAGTCAGACCCAAAGAGAGGTTATCAATAGATCAGTGTCAACCTGGGGACACTCAACAAATGGTGCCCTGGCTGCTCCAGCCTCGGCTCGGAGTGCTCGGGTGACCTAAGGGATTCAGTGGAGAAAATATCCTCATTAAACCCTGAAGACGAAACATGGTAGCCAGATTCCTGGAATTCGGACAATACAGTCCAACGCAATGGAGTGAGTTGGCAAAGCAATCGTCTACAACCAAAATAAGGTCAATGGAGAGAAGATTGGAATAATGAAGAGCAAATTCTGCCTAACAAAGACAGGGATTAGTCAGATGCATGGAAGGCAGGCAGGAGAGGCCCTGCAGAACCTCCACCAGACTCTCTGGTTCTTTGGTTGCTAAAGAAGCCCTTCTCTTGCCTTATCCTCACACCGAGTTCATTTTGAGGGATATATATTTGCTTCACTGAGAACTGGAAAGAGAAGGCAACCCACTGTGATGAACATGGCAGGTGGAGTTTCAATAATAGTTTTAATGTTTATTTTTTTTATTTTTGTCCATGTGTATATGTGTGGATGCCACTTTATGTGAAGGTGCTCTCGGAGGCCAGACAAGCATGTTGGATTCCCTGGAGTTGTTGGAATTACAGGCAGGTGAGAACCACCTTATTCTTTTGAGGCAGGGTCCCTCCCTGAATATGGAGCTCAGGTTTTTCTGCTAGGCCAGAAGCTAGCTACCCCCCAGCAATCCACTCGTCTCTTTTACCCACATTGCCAAGCTCTCTTAGCCATGAAGCCATCTCCCCAACCCTAGCCGCCCGTTTTTTGTTTGCGTTGTTATTTAATCATATCAATGCAAACTTCACATAATTGCCAGGAAAGTGAATTTCTTTGTTTCCTCTTCCATTAGTCCTTATTATAACCCTTTACATGGGTGAATATTCTCTGGAATCATTCTTGTTAAAGGCAGTACATAAAGAAAGAGCTCAGGCTTGGAGGGGTGACCCAGGCCAGCAATCTTGACATTTGTTTTCAGAAGGCTGGGGCAAGAGGACAGAGGGGTGTGTGTGTGTATGTGTGTGTGTGTGTGTGTGTGTGTGTGTGTGTGTGTGTGTGTGTGTGTGTAAGGTCAGCTGAACTTCCCAGCAAGACAATGCCTCAAAAAAAGTGAAAAAGATATGGGGATTTAGCTCAATGGTAGAGCGTTTGCCTAGCAAGCCCAAAGCCCTGGGTTCAGTCCTCAGCTCTGGAAAATAAAAAAAATAAATAAAAAAATAAAAAAAAAAATTGTATCTCCAAAAAACATTTGCTGGGCGGTGGTGGTGCACGCCTTTAATCCCAGCACTCGGGAGGCAGAGGCAGGCGGATCTCTGTGAGTTCGAGGCTAGCCTGGGCTACCAAGTGAGTTCCAGGAAAAAAAAAGTGAAAAAGAAGAGGAAAGGAAAAGAAAAGGAGGCAGGACTGGAGAGATGGCTCAGCGGTTAAGGGTACCGGCTGCCCTTTCAGAGAACCCAAGTTCAATACCCAGCACCCACACAGCAGCTGACAACCATCTGTACCCCTAGTTCCAGGGAATCTGATTGTCTTTTCTGGGTTTCATGGACACTGGATGCACCTGGTACACAGACACATGTTGGCTAAACACAAATACATTTAAAATAAAAATAAGCAAACCTTTTTCAAAATGAAAGAAGTAAGGAAAATGAGAGTAAAGCTAAGAAAGGAAGAAAGGAAGGAAGGAAGGAAGGAAGGAAGGAAGGAAGGAAGGAAGGAAGGAAGGAAGGAAGGAAGGAAGGGAAGGAAGGGAGGAAGGGAGGAAGGAAGGAAGGCTCAAATGAGTAAACACAATATAAAAATCAGATTTTCCATAAAACGTGCTATCTGTCACTTAGATCTCCACCCATGCATAAAATGCCAATGATCTTCCTCAGACAAGAAGGCCCAAGTGATTTCCAACATGAGAACTCGTTGAAATGCCATAAGTTGGACAGTTTTAAGTTGTTTTTACAAGTGTTAATAACTTTCTGTTTCAGGCCTAATCCACCCCCATCTCCCCAAACATTATATTGAACATGCTTTCTCATGATGGGAATTCATATTTTCTTGATCCAGACATTATCTGGAAGTATGTAATAGTTATGCAGTTTTTGACTTTCATGTCTTTAATTATTAAATAATCCCGGGTGGCTATAAACACTTCCTGCTGTAGATGATACAGATATGAGTATCAGGCGGTACATTTCAATGCAATGGGAAACAAAAGTGAATTCTTCTAATATGCTTCATAGAATTTTCATGACTAGAGATGATATTCAATTATAAGTGGCCAAGACAAATAATGAATACACAAGCAGGGAAAATAGCTGAAGCACAGGTTTTCCATCATATAAATTTATTTATATGTCCATGCATACATTTCCACCAGAAAATTTCACCACAAATAAATATCTGTGTTTGTGCCTGTGTGCTGTTGAAATTGAGAGGCCTGGGAAGGGAGCCATTAATTACGAAGACATCTTGCTTATTCATGATGTCAAATCAAATCATTCAAACATAAGGATGTTATTTATTTGAGTTCTGCAGAGCAATTGTGCTAAATCATCAGAGCTGACCAGTAGAAAACACTTAGAGTCTCAAGATAATATACAATCTTCCTTTCTCGTGGATGTATGAAATAGAAACTAAAATCAACTGAAGTCGGAATGTGTTATCTGTTCCAGATTTTTGAGACAAAGTTGGAGTCATACTGATTCAAACTAGGAACTGGATAAAGGGGCATAACAGACCAGTTCTGTAATTCCCATCCTTACCAGATCATCTGCGGTTCAAGTTCACAAGCATGGATTTGAAATTCTCCCTTCTTCCTCTTGTGGTCTAGAAAAATTACCTTTCACTTCCTCAAGAACTCCCAAAAGACATACCAGAAAAACCAAAGGCTTTATGGAACAAGAGTTTGAGAAAAAAAAAAAATCATTGCCACAAAAGTACAGAGTAGAAGGAGAGGATACAAAGGAGATAGCAATTAGGGGACAATGTGACAGAGTTGCTCTCCTGCACACAGGCTGTAATGATGGTCTATCATAGGTAAGGGAAATAGTGGTCTGTATTATGGCCGCTCCTCTCCATCTGCTCCTGAAGGGAAAAAGAAAACGCTTTGTTCAGTCCACAGAATTATGTTAGAGAGTCTGAGGAAGAATGAAAGCCAGCCACATCACACAGAGTTCAGTCAAATAATGAGGGATATTTGGCCGAGAGAAGAAGCCCATGTGTGTATTCAAATATATATAAGACTATTGTGAAGAGATAAGAATCCATCTGGTATGGACTCCAGGAGTGGTCAACTGCATCTCATCACTACTTAGACTTTTGAAATTCATTCTGCTTCCCAGATCCTGAGCGATTTCCGAGAATTTATGATTTCAACTGATGGGGTCCTGTACTCTCAAGCCAGGTACAGATTAAGTCTCTGCAGGCATGTGGGAAAACTTTTCACTTTCCGAAGTCTCCTTAGGGGAAATGGTTCAGTGAGTGAAGTGTTTGCCTTGCAAGTATTGACACCCTGAGCTTGCCCCCCCAGAAGCCACATTAAAAAGCTGCCTGTTGAAGCCGGGCAGTGGTGGCACACACCTTTAATCCCAGCACTCGGGAGGCAGAGGCAGGCGGATCTCTGTGAGTTCGAGGCCAGCCTGGGCTACCAAGTGAGTTCCAGGAAAGGCACAAAGCTACACAGAGAAACCCTGTCTCGAAAAAACCAAAAAAATAAAAAAATAAATAAATAAATAAAAAGCTGCCTGTGGTAGTGCGCACTTGTAATCCCAGCATGGGGACACAGAAACAAATGATTCCCTGGGCCTCAATGGTCAGTCAGCCTTGCCTATTTGTTTAACTGCTGGAGGGCACCTGAGGAACAACATCTGGGGTTGTCCTCTGGTCTACACACACGCACGCACGCACGCACGCACGCACACATGCACGTGACCTCTATGGAAACTTTAATTATGTATATCGATTGCCTGTTTGTTTAAAATGTAAATGTACATTCTGTGCTGAGATGGAGGGGACTCACAGGCTACTCTACAAGGAAAATCACAATATATTCATATGTAGTGTTTAAATTTTCAGAAAGAGGAAGCACTTTAAAAGGGTGCTTAGAAGTAGAAGACTTTTTAATGGTTGAAAGAAAGGCAGAAAAAAAGATCCCTGAAGTAGGTTTCATTAGCTGTAAGAAGGCAAAGACAGACGGATGGGAAGAAGGAAGTCAAGAAAGATAAACTTTGTGGAAACCATATTTGCTATACAAATATAACTCTTGTTCACACAGACTCACATTCACTCTAAGAAAACACTGATTAATAAAAAATAAGATCCTGAAAGACCTTGAGAAATATTGTCTTTGCAATGTAATTATTAAGAAAGTGCCTTAGTTAATTCCAGGTGCTATTTTAAAAAATACCATAGACTAGCTGACTTATAAATTATAAAAAAAATTCATCTCTCATGGCTCAGAACACTAGAGGTCCAGTGGGAAAGTGTCATCAGAAGTGGTCTAATGGGTACCCATTTCCTAGTTCCTAGTGGCCCTTCCATGCATGTTCATAGTAGAATTGATGAGGATCACCTCAGGGCCTTTTACAACGACATTAATTTCATTTTCCATGTCTCTATTCCTTGACTAAACAGGCTCCCAAGGCTCCAACTCCTTATTCATTTTGTGGGGGTTAACATTTTGTCATATAAATTTGGTGAGGGGGACCATAGCATTTAAAAAGATAGGAATAAAGAACATCCTAAGACAGAAAAAAAAAATCAAATTAGCATAAAAGGAAACCCTGCCTTATGTGAAAAAAGGAGCCTTTCATAAATGATTTGGACAATAAAAATAATTCAGAGACATTCAGTAGAACAAGCAAGAAGCTAACAAAGTAGAATGCATCTATTTTCCACCTCGAGTTGAGCTGTGCATGAATTGACACCAACTTAGGGTAAATCTTTGTCCTCAAAATCAGTGTTGCTTACCTCGATGGCCTCCAGATTATTTCAAAAGGCAAGTTTTAGGAGACCAGTATTCATATGCTCCTTAAGATTTATATGTAGAATGGTTGTACAAATATTAATTCATATAAATACATAGTTCCATATGTTTGTATGTGTAAAATCACATAAATATATGTAGAGAACATTGCTATGCAGATGTCCATATGTACTATAAATATATTTATATGTGCCATATGTGTATGTAGCAGATATGTAAATCCCTTTATAACATATACATACATTTAAAAAATATGCACATATGCCACTCTGATCATGAAGCAAAAATTCATTTCAAAGCATTACTAAACTCAAGGTTGCTTTTTGTCATGCTCTACTTAAAGAATCAAAAACCTGTGGTGCTATCACATTAGAGTGTTTTAGCGTGTTTAAAGTGCTTTTTTTTTTTTTTTTTTTTTTTTTAGAAAAAAAGGCTGTTTGTGCTCAAAAACTATATTCTACTGTTCCCTGCCATTCAAATAGTTGGCATTTCCAAGCCCTTTAAAATATATTAGAAACAAAATTCTTAGTACATAAGAAGTTCTCAGTAAATACTAGTTATAATTGCATATTATTGTTTTATGATATGGTCCTGGTGTTAGTTTTTGGTCAACTTGACTCATGCTAGAATTATCTGGGAAGAGGAACCCCAACTGAGAAAATGCCTCCATTAGATTGCCAACAGGTAAGTCTGTAGGAGGTTTCCTTGGGTAATGATTGATGTGGAAGCCCCTGCCCCACCCCCATACACTGAGGGGAATGCTACTCCTGGACAGGTGGTACTGGGTGATATAAGAAAGCAAGCTAAGCACGCCACAAAGAGTGAGCCAACAAGGAGTGTTTCATCATGGTCTCTGCTTCAGTTCCTGCCTCTAAGTTCCTGCCCTGTCTTGAGTTCCCGCTTTGGCATCCTTCAATGGTGGACTGTGATTAGGACATGGAAACTGGTAAAGCCCACTCTCTCCCCAGGTTACCTTGGATCGTAGTGTTTTTATTTCATTTCCTTGACTTCCGAGGCAATAGAAAAGAGAACACAGAAGGGAGCTATGCTGCTGTTTAGGGAGATGGATTCCTGCTCAACACCACCTTCTTTTGATTTTAAAGAAATACCTGCCAATAGGAAGAACACCACAGCCAAGGGCAACTCTTCTACTTCATGAAGATGGGTTTGAGAGGTCCCTTTGTTCCTAGGCCAAATGTGCATAATAAATCATGGTGAAAAAAATGAATAGTTGGTTGATTATCTTAGTTTTCTTGTCATATGCCAAGCAAGTGACATCTACTTACTCTGAACTTACAATTAAGGTTCATTTTAAGTTGAGGTCACCTACAAAAGAAAAAAACTTAGCAGTTGGTTTTCCCCACAGCAACTATCAGATGTCTTCTTACATATTTTACTTTAATCTCATTTTAATCCTTGAGATATGTGTGTTTCTATATAAATATGTATTTCTAAGAATGAAATATCTTATGAACTTTCAGATAATGTAGGAAACTCAGTTTCTCCTGACATTAACTCAATGTCACAGTCTTCTGAGAGAATTAGATGAGAGCCTAGGCTCATCCTCATAAAATTGTGTGCATGCTCCCATCACCAATGGTCTCTTAGCCACCTAGCTGAGAAATATATCACAGATAATCAATACATTCTCTTGTAAATGTTATATAAAATGCCTTTCTCCAAATGTTTGATTTTTTTTAATCCCCCTGCCTATCTAGTATTACATGCAAAGAATAATTTTAGAAAAGTAAAACCATTTGAAACTAATAGGTGTAACTAAATCACATGGTTCATTGAAAGGTCATAGAGTCTAACTTATTTTAAGTTGAATGAACATATTTGGAAAGCAGATGACTTTGAGAAAAATGGATATATGATCTGTTTTCCAGTATAGCAAGCACCCTACCCAGCATAGCATGCTCATTACCTGGATCTTTCTCTATATATAATAGAATGGGTAACACCTTTGAAAAAGAAAAAGAAAAAACAAACTCTTCACAGCAAATGAAACCATTACAGAAAAACCACACCAGAACACAATGCAGAAATCAAAGGATATTGAGGACCACAGCCCCGATGGAAACATCTGCAGCACAGCTCCTGCATCTGTTGCTCAGGGATCGTCACAGGAGATGGGGAGGAAAGATTGCAAGAGCCAGAAGACCAGGAAGTCTGATGTAAGACTCTCTCTCCTAGGAATGGCCATATACACAATACCTGAGCATGACAACGTCAATAGACATGCTAGCTCAGAAGGGGGACAATCTCGTGGGGTCTTTCCTCTAAAGAAAGAACTACAGGTAACTAATGGCTACAGAGAGGAAGAATTGACATCTCCCAGAGATGGGCCCCCTAATTGGTTATCCAATACAAAATGGTTGGCCCTGAAACCATGACACACACAAATAACAAACTAGACTCAGCCTGTTTTATTTATGTATTTTTCCATACATATTTTAATCAAAGAACAAGACTATGAATTTGAGCTTAAAGGAAGGGCACATGGAAAGGGACGAAGGGGGAAAGAAGAGAAAAGGGGGAATGGGGTAATTATATTTAACTTAAATGTATTTAAAATTGATAAATACATAATTTTTAAAACTATGTAGTAATTATAACCCACAATGCAGGTAATTGCTTTCTATTCTGAATGTCATTTTTTTTCTTGTGTGTATGTGTGTACTCGTGTGTGTGTGTGTGTGTGTGTGTGTGTGTGTGTGTGTGTATGTGTCTTAGTATGTGCACATGCTTGTGGGTGCCCTGAGTAGATCCCTTGGAGCTGGAGTTAAAGGCAGTTCTGTGATCAGCCTGATTTAAGCCCGGGGGACCCAACCTGGGACCTCTGGAAGAACAGTATGCACTCCTAACCATCTTTCCGGCCCCAGTCATTATATCTCAATAGGTAAGTTTCAAAGTGTATTTCAATCCTTTGCTTCTACATATAATTTACTGATGTGGGTTGACTTCTTGTTGCTGGACTAGAGCTTTTGAAGGGATGAAAAGTCTGTCCTTATTTCAGCCAATAACAAGGTATAACGAAATATAACATAAACCTTCCACTTGAAAACATCACATGTACAGGTTGCTTTGGAAAATTAAATGTACTAGGGCAGTAGCCATATTTAAAATAATGTCAGAAAATTAGGAGTCAAAAGACCTAAGTTTGGGGGCTAGAGAGATTGCTCAGTGGCTAAGAGCAGGGGCTGAGGGATTCTATGAGCAAAGGGCATCACAATCGTGATGGGGAAACCTACAGAGACAACCAAAGCAAACTAGTGGGAACTCACGAACTTTAGACCAACAGCTGTGGAGCCTCCATGGGACTGTACTAGGTTCTTTACATAAGCAAGACAGTTGTGTAGCTTGATCTGCTTAAGGGGACCCCTGGCAGTAGGATCAGTGTCCATCCCTGGTGCATGAGCTGGCTTTTTGGAGCCCATTACCTATGGTGGGACACCTTGCACAGCCTTGATGGAGGTGGAGGGGCTTGGACCTGCCTCAATTGAATGTACCAGGCTTTGCTGACTCCCCATGGGAGGCCTTACCTTTTTGGAGGAAGGAATGGGGAGTGGGAGGTGGGAAGGCTGGGGGGGGGGGCGGGAAGAGGGAAGAGAGTGAGATCTGTGGTTGGTATGTAAAATGAATATAAAATTTCTTAGTAAAAATAAAAAACAAAACAAAACAAACAAACAAACAAACAGAAAAAGAGCACTGGCTGCTCTTCCAGAAGACTGGGGTTTAATTCCCAGCACCCATATGGCAGCTCATAACTGTCTGTAACTCCAGTGCTAGGGGATCCAACACCCTCACACAGACATACAGGCAGGCAAAACACCAATGCATATAAAATAAATAAATTAATTGTTTTTTTTAAAAAAGACATGTTTGAATTGAGACTACAGCTCTATGTGAGACTATATGATGGCAAAATTGTTTTATCTCAAGATAAGATATTGTTGGAGAGTCAACAACAGGTTTCTGAAGAGGTATCTGTTCAAAGATTAAGCATGGTGAGTAATATCTATCTCATAAACAATATAGATAAATTATAGATGCATTTATAATGAAAATACTTAGCAAGTATTTTTAAAAGTGCCCGTCACACTTCAGGGTAAGGTCACTTCACATCAGTGGTCACAATTTTCCTACTAGAAAAAGAAGACATTGTTTGGGCTTTGTGCCGCTTAATATTACATTATTCCCATGGGAAATAAAAGTCTCCAGGTTCAATGTATATGAAAATATATAAAATCTCAATGCATACAATTGAATGAATATCTGTTATTCTTTTTAACATCAGAAGACGGAGACCTTCCAATCTCTGCTCATCTGGAATCTTATTTATCTCCACCTTTTCAGATCCATTTACAATCAGGACCAGATGGCCCAAGACCACCCATTTTCACATGTAGAGCTGAGTATCTAGTTTTTCCATCTTTAACCCAAACATCTCAATTTAGCTTCCAAGGGCTTGCAGAAAGTATGAAAATACATATAAGACAAAAAAAGAACATGTAATAACATTTATCTGTGAATTAGGATATATACTAATCAAAAGAGATCCTTTCCTATTTCAATGTAAACAGCTAGTGTTGGCTATGAGACATTGGTATAAGATGCGATTCAAAGTAATGCAGTATACTAGGTTTAGTCTACACTGCAACTTAATCTCTGTGACCATGTTTTAATGCTTTGACCGCTGGAGTGTGTATTTCCTCATCTCAAGATGGAAATCTCAGGCTGATTGAGCACCAAGACCTTTCCCAGCTCTAAATGCCAAACTGCTTGTCAATGTAGACACGACAAATCATGAGATCATTCTCAAATGTAGAGAAACCCAGAGGCTGAGGTGCAGCTCAGTGATAGAGACCTTGCTTAGCATGTGTGAGGCCCTGGGTTCAATCCTGTCTTAGTTGGGGTTTTTATTGCTGTGAAGAGATACTATGACCATGGCAGCTCTTATAAAGAAAACACTTAATTAGGGTGACTTGCTTGCAGTTTCAGAGGTTCAGTCCATTATCATCATGATAGGGAGCATGCTGGGGTGCAGGCAGACGTGGTGCTGGCCCCATCTTGATATGCAGGCCACAGAAAGTCAATTGAGACATTGGGTGGTATCGTGAGCATAGGAAACCTCAAAGCCCACCCCCATAGTGACACACTTCCTCCAACAAGGTATACCCATTCCAACAAAGCCATACCATCTAATAGTGCCACTCCCTATGAGATTATGGGGACCGATTACATTCAAACAACCACAAACCTTCAGCACTGAAAAAAAAAAAAAAAGCAAGCCAACAGATATAGAGAAATCATCCCTGTCACTCGTAGTCAAGAGTCTTTGTGGTCTGACTATTGTATGAAATCCCAGATGATACAGTATTTGTTGGCAATGAAATTGAGGTCTATTTACCTCCACATTGCGGGCCTGGCCCGGAGCTCACTGATGCCTGATCTTTCCATGCGAGATTCGATGATATATCTATTTCTCTTTTGCTTTGTCTAGTCCCTTCTTCCCTGTTCTCGCTTCAGGGGCATGTGGAGAAATTCAATCCACAGTGAGAAGCAGCATTTGCCCCGGAACTCACTAATCCACAGCAGGCAAGGCATGTCTATAGGCTGCCATTGGTGAGGTTCTACATAAGCCAGGTGTCATTTCCAAAATGCAGCATCCAATTTTGCATATCGTTATTATTACTAATTAATTTTCATGAGTCATTATTGTGTTCATTTCTCTCTAGAGAAACTAACTCCACAGTATTGTGGAAGATAAAATGACTGCTGAAAGGTCACATTTTGCAGCAGGCTAATCGTTTATAAGTGCTAGAAAAAAATACCAGAACCCTATTTATCCAGTTATTTTGACAACAACGTTCCGTCTCAGAAACGAAGATATTAGAATCCTTATAAATTAAATTTGCGGCCAAGCCTGTGGCACAGACCTGTGATCCCACCTATTTGGAAGAATAACACATAAAGATGAGCAAATTTAAGACCTGCCTGGGTTATAGAGTGAGTTCAAGGCCAGTCTGGGTGGCTTAATCGAACACTGCTTCAAAATAAAAAACAGAACAGGAGAGTGGTGTGTCTTACTGGTAGAGCAACTGCTTAGCATGGCCAGGTAGCTGGGTTCAATCCCCAGTGTCAGATTAATTCATTAGATTTGTACTGACAAACAAAAGTCATAAGCAGTTTGTTCAGTTACATGAGACTAAATGAAATGACTGATTTATTCCAGGCATTATGGAAAAAATTAGTGCCAGAACAAACCAGATACTGTCCTCGCGTGCAATGATACTTACAACACACTAATTAATTTTCCATCTTGGGGTGACATCATTATAATAGAGTTTCATTTGCTTTTTAACATTTTGTTCATTTTCTAGATATAGTGTAAGTAGAATAGCTTGCACAGCCAGAAAAACTATTTCAGAAACCTGTGCTCCTCCCTAGCTGTGTACAGGGTTAAATTCATTCTCCTGACTCTGGCTTGGCTACAGTTAGCAGAAGCTAGGCATGATTTCTAATATAATTTGTCAAGGAAAGCATCTCGTGGCCCTGAACAACACGGTAGGAGGAATATATTTTGAAATGACTTATGTTAAGACATTTAAGGTTGAATTTTAGCTAGCTCAGCAGGTAAAAGCACTTGCCCTGAAGCCTGTTGACCTAAATCTGATCCACAGGATCCACATGGTGGAAAGAGGGCTTGTGTGCTTGTACACACATACACTAAATAGATAATCCATTTTTAAAAGGTATTCAGGAGTGAATATTTGAGGAGGAAAAGATGTTCACATTTATGCTGTCGATCTACCATCTCTAAATAGGCTGAATAATTTATTAATTCCTCAACACCATGATCCACCCACAATCCTCATCTTCTATTCTGGTGTTCTCGATTTGTTTTTCACTTTTTATTCTGTCTGCCTCCCCCCCACCCCCCGTTGTGTGTGTGTGTGTGTGTGTGTGTGTGTGTGCGCGTGCGCGCGCACACACGCATCCATGCTCTAGTGTTCTGTGAGGGTCCGAGAACAACATTGGAGAGGTGGTTCTTTTATTTCACCACCTGGGTCCTGTAGATCAAACTCGGGAGTCAGGCTGTCGGGCACATTTTTTACTGCCATTTGATGAGGTTAAATTTATAGAGCTAGCGAAGCCTCTACTTCTATCAGAATACGTAATTATTTATCCATCCACGCTTTGTGTTCCCCGGCTCCATGTTCTGTTCTTTTTGTTCTGAACACTGAACTGGAAAGAATTTTTGTGTTCTATGCATGTCTTCGAGATTGTGAGCCCCTCGGGTCAAGCCCTTTGATAATTAGGTGCTTTGTAGTTCTGTTTTTTTTTTTCCCCCAGATAAATACAAGAGAATGTTTTCCGAAAGTCAAATGCTACATGGAGAATAATAAGAACAGCAATCTCCACATCACCTCCTGCTTCAGAAGTGACAAATTCAACCCTCTCGGGTGCTTCCCTTCTCTTTTAATTTAATATTCCTTATTGATGCATTTTTTTTAACTATTTGATTTATAACTTTCAGCGTTGACTTTTTGTACGAATAACTGCACTCAGGCAACATGCAAGCAAATCCAGGCCCCACATCATCTCTTGAACGGGAAAAGCCTCTTTACACTATGATGTTTTTCTTAAATAAAAATGGTGCCAATCATTTTATAACTATGTAAGTATTGATAGTCGTGGAGTACAAAAATGTGCTAGCCTCATATTTCCTTTTTATCAATATGGCTCACTCTTTGAGGAATTAGCTGTGTCCTTTAAAAGAATTACATGAAAGTTCTTTTATGTATCAATCACTATTTTTTCCCAAACCTTGAAACTGAATTTTAAAAGTCTTAGTGGTTGTTTAATCACATGGGCAAATACATTCTGTGTTATGTAAGCGTTTGGTTTTACTTTTTTTTTGTAAATTTTTCCTTCCTAGAATTTCTTGATACTCTTCCCTTGTTACTGACTGTTTTCAGAGTTTGATGTAAACCACCCTGGCATGTCACTTTCTCTGTCTTTGTGGTCATTCAATTTTTATTTAAAATTTCCATGCTGGAATATTGCCTTGGCTATCTTTCTTCTTTCAAAAACTGGCTTTAAGTGCATTGCAGGGGAACACTTAAGGATTGAATTTCCAAATACATCGTCATTCTGTCCACTTCATGTTATATTTTCATTGGGTATAGATTCCATGCTGACTCCTATCTTGAGTTCTAGGGTCATGCCCCACTTCTCTGCCTCCCAAAGCTTCTCCTGAGGGCCTCTGTGACTCCTAGCCTTCCCCTTGCAGTCTCCTCTGCTCACCCTTCCGAGGAACACAGTGGTTTTTCCTTTGTCACGGGGGCTCTCAGAGCACTCAGTGATGGTCTTTGTTCCTGGTCTTTGCCCTTCCTTACGCTGGGCTCTCAGGGGACCCTCGAGTCCACAAACCTATAACTTTCAATTCTAGAGAAAGAAGTCTCTCTTATTGTAAATGTAACTTTCTTCTTTGCTCCTTGTATTTATTCTCTCTAAAATTTTCAATATTTGGGTTAGTAAGATGGTTCTGGAGGGTAGTGGGTGTAAGTGTTTGCTATGCAAGTCGGGCTGCCTGAGTTCAGTCTCTGGAACTCATGTGAAAAAATGCTAGAAATGGCAGGATGTACCTGCACCCCAGCACTCCTACAGCAGAATGGGAGGCAGAAGCACAAGACTCACCCAAATGTTCACAGACCCGCTAGCCTGGGCTACTAAGCACAGCAGAAACAAGAGACTCTACCCCAACAAGGCTAGGAGCAACTCTTGAAAGTTGACCTCCACAAGTATGCCAGCGCGCGTGCGCGCACGCGCACACACACACACACACACACACACACACAATAATAATAATAATAATAATAATAATAATAATAACAAAATAAAGTAAAAAAAATATAATTATCTTTTTCTGAGGTTCAGAGCCTGTACATAAATATTCTAATTTTGATTTCTCTCTCTTTTCTTCACTTGGAGTATTTTATTCTATTATTCTATTTTCTTTGAGATTTATACCTTTCATTTCTGAGAACAGGTTGATAATAAGAATGACAAAGCAGGGGAATGATGCCCTGCATTTCAGATAGTTATGGTTCTTTTCCCATTGTCTTACACAATTACGTTTATCATGTGATGGATCAGCTACATAATTTGATGAAATCATAAAAGCATAAGTGTCCCCATTTAGTGCTTTCTCCAAGCATAGTTCTGTGATCATCTCTACAGAGTGAGCAGACTGTATTTGAAGGAGCAAGTATAGGAGAGACCATGTTCAAGGTCCTTCAAGGTGGAAAGCCTGCCCTGTGTGCACCAGTGAACGAAGGCTGGCCTGCTTTCGTCTAGCTTGGTGGATTCAAAAGATCTCTCATCAAAGTGCCTTTCATTCTCTCTTCCACTTGCTCTGATTTTCCTACTGAAGAGGAAGAAGAAACAACAATCATATAGGAAATTAACTTTATGTACTCATGACCAGGGCAGATGTTTCAAAAACAATGAAGGTCATAACTATTTAAAATATAAGGTGAGGGGCTAGAGAGATGGCTCAGTAGTTAAGAGCACTTGCTTCCCTTCTAGAGGACCCAGGTTCAATTCCCAGCACCCACACAACCGCCTGTAACTTCAGTTCAAGGAGCTTTTAGTTTTTAGTTATAATTTTTTTAATTTAAAAAGGAAATAGTAATACTTTACACACACACACACACACACACACACACACACACACACACACACACATGTCCAGTCACAACTATGAACCAGAAAGATAATTACATTTTATTATTAACTATTTTTTTTTTTTTTTTTTTTGGTTTTTCGAGACAGGGTTTCTCTGTGTAGCTTTGCGCCTTTCCTGGAACTCGCTTTGGAGACCAGGTTGGCCTCGAACTCACAGAGATCCACCTGCCTCTGCCTCCCGAGTGCTGGGATTAAAGGCGTGCGCCACCACCGCCCGGCTAACTGTATTTTTAAAGTAACAAGAAACATGTAAAAATAACTTTTTATTTTATTAAAGCCAATATAGCAAAAACACTGTTTCAACACATGAGCAGCATGAAAATTACCTACAAGAAATCAGTTTCTTCTTGTGCTAAGGTTTGAATGTTAATAACTAGTTTACATTGACAGTGTATTTTAATATGGATTAGCCACATCCCGAAGCACACGGGTTAAAAATGGCTATAATACTGACTGTGGGTAATTAACTAATAGTTGACTCAATGAATCTGAGATCTTTGCTGTTGGTTTGAGGTTTTGTTTTGTTTTTTTGTTTGTTTTGTTTTTTGTTTTTTGTTTTTTTTTTGCTTGAATTGGTTTTTATTTGTTTTATGGAGAGGAAAAAAATGCTAAGACTTCATATGGAAATTCTCAGATTCGTAGGTGTCCTCGGTAACTGGGGATTTGAACAACATTGGGCCACTTGGCCACATTCTCCTGATGCTTCCAGGATCAGCTACAGTTCAGTGGTACAGCCTCGTCCCTGTCACTTTAGAGACCATTTCTCACAGGAGGGTCACCTGCTTGGCCCCTTGGGGATTTATCTTAGCTGATAAGAAGAGAGAGATCCTGAGAAGTCATTCAAGCGGTGGCTGGTGACAGGCCAAAAAGGAACACCAGAGTCCCCGATAAGGCTTCCCAGGACACCGTACTGTTTTCTCAAAAACAAACACAAATGTTCCCTTTTTAATTAGGCAGCTTCTACTCCTTTCTTCCACAACTGTACTCGTGGCTCCCGTGGTCTTTTCTCAAAAGGCTTGCTTACAGATAACGTTTCTCTCGGGGGCCCCTCGTCTCTTAGTCTGACTTTAAGCAAACTTAACTTTAAGTCAACCAAGGAACCCCACCAGTTTTCAACTCGTAGGACATCTATGCTCCTTTCCTAAACTTCATTTGGTTTATTTAGAATTTCTAAACAAAATTTGGGGGAAAAAAAATTCCAAAACGCATGTTGACTGTACGATAGAATTCCTTCCTAACAACATGATTAAGGTTGAACACGGAAAAGTGTTCCACCTGCCACCCTCCTTCATTAGAATTAGATTGAGATCAAAATTTTACTAATTATATATTTGAGGCAGGATGCAATATATGCATGTGTGTTTGTGTGTGTGTTTCAACTAAAATAGATTTTAAAACATGAAATTAATTGGTGACTATAAAAATCAGAGAAATAACTGCCTCTCAAAGAAGGAGAGGTATATTAAGCTGGGGAAAGTTCTGGACTGATGGACACAGGTGTTTTTGATGTGCGTGGTGCCTCCATAGGTTTTGCAATAAATAAATAAATAAATAGAATTATCTTAGATTATTGCAGCCTCCTGATTTATTAGCTAATGCAAGGCACTTCTTTTATTGGTTCATAGGGATTTCTGTGCTTTAACTTCCAAGTAAGATGTAAAAGTTTTGCTGAGTGGGATCAGGCAAATGCCATAACAAGCAGCAGAACTTAGAGGCCGAGGGCAGAAGAGATAGAAAACAACAATATGCGCCCAGGCTGGCTGGCAAACATCTTCAGTTCCACCCAAAGATACACAATAATCAGCCTTCTATATGCTAAAATATACAATCATCTAGTTTGGAATCTTTGCAAATCAGATTTAGCATCAGCCCGTGCCCCCAGGCCTTTCAGACAGTGACTGGTGCCAGTAAGGGTAATGTGTGACGAATATAGGCAAATTGCATTTTTTTTCTGGTTCATTTATTTTGTTTAAATTGTGTTAAGTATCTAAATAATTAGTTTAAACATGTTCAAAGCCAAACTAAAGTAAAAAATATTGCAAAGGGAAAGAAAGAATGTGTTTGCCTTCATTCTTAAACCAGTGGTATACTGCGGGGAGTTGAGCGTGACTCGTCACTCTAATTGCTGTCACAGAGATGAGGAACAATCATGCTCTCATTCCTGTGCCACCACAAATACTAACCAGTCACCGGAATGCCTCTTGTGGTGCCTCTGTGGCTTTATATCATGTCACTTCCACTAGAATTATAACCATTAATTGCTTAAGAGTTCATTCAATTTAAATTTTTTCCATCAAAAGCCACTCTTGAATAAATGCTTGGAATAAAAGGGGAAGTAGCAATGGGTTTTGAAAGCAAACCTTAACCGCCCCAAACCCTACAGTATCCACTGCCTATTTCAAAGGCAACTTGTCTTCTATTTATGAACATAGAATTATTTCTTGATCCCATACTGTTTCAGTCCCATTGGTTTATAGTATTTCAAACAATTTTTTTAAAAAAGGCATTAAGAGAGAAAGACCTCACAGTCTTTGGCAGCTAATCCAGAAGGTTCCTTAGAACGAACCTGCAGGGGATAGACTCCAATAGGAAAATTGCTTTCCACCAGTTAATTTCCTTTCTGATGTTTCAACAATGAAGAGTCAACCCATGTTTCAAGTTAATACGAGGCACAAAGAGAGATAATGTTTTCAGATAAATTTCACTCTTCACCCCTGAGTCTTTAAATATTAAAATTTTTTCCTTATTCTTGTAGAAAATAATAAATTATTACCCTCTGATAGAAGGAAAGAAATAATTGAAAAAAGCTGGCTCCCCGTTCCCTTGGCAATTGATCTCCCAGTATTCAGAAACTGTTTATATAAATGGGATATTTGCTTTTTAAGCTTTATTTACAGATTTTGCCAGATGAGCATGTACCCTGTGAACTATAATTATGGGTTTCCAGCTGTTCCCAGAAATCTTGGTATGCACAGTTTTGGAGCCTGAAGCAGGCTTAAAAATCAGCCACTGGTTAGCCTAAAATAATATCAACTATTAATGACTGGTAAACCTACAGAGAACAGGCTGCTGATTCATGAAGACCATAGAATTATAGGGGTGAATGTGCTCTTAATAAGCCTTTCCATTTTCTTCTTCTCTACTGCAGGCTTGAATCTACTATACTTACATAAGCCTAAATAGAGGAGACCTTCTGTGTTTAAAAGACCAGTCATTACAGTAATTGAGCAACTCCTTTAGAATTCTATGGTGTTTCACCTCTCTGCTTTTTAGAATATTTTTCCTTATTTGTAATCAAAAGCCCTCTGCTTGCTGTTGAAATATGGGCCACGTCTGTGATTTTCTTTCCCCCACTTTTGTAGAAGTAGAATATTTTCTGGTCTTGTTTTTCACGGCTTTAGAGCCAACTCCTAAAGCAGAGAGACCATGTGAGGCTTTGAGGGGACACCAGTGGTCTTTCCAACCTCTGTCACCTCCACTGAACTCACCTCTCTCCCACCGCACCTATCTAAGCACGTACACTTTCCGGCTAGTCTTCTCCTGAGCATGGCTACATGATTTTATTCCTGAAACACAACTACGCGAACACTCCCTGGATCCTGGACTAGGAAAAGAGGCGACTAATAAAAATATCCAAAACAACTCAGTTGTGCTACATAAGTGACAATCAGTAGGTGAAGGGCTAGTACCAGGGACCAAGTTCAAAGCTCAGAAAGACTGTCAGGACACAAAGCACAGAAGAGCCGATTCCTAAGACTTCTGGCTTGAGCATGAGCCAATGGCAGAAGCACGGAGTTTCTAACCGCTCTCTCCTGCATCATCAGGTCAGCCGCGATGCTTAGAGTTCAGTAAGGAAGCATGATGGTATGAAAGTCATTGTTATTGATGAAAAAGGGGGGGGGCTGCATCACAGAGTGTTCTCCGGAAAGAAAAGGCCAATAAAACTCCAATAAGAGGGAATTTATTACACTGGTTCACCCAATTGTTATGCACAGTCCCACAATGGCCGTCTTCCTCCATCTACAGAGCACAGTAGAAATCAGGAGCTGTTCGGTTCGGGAAGGCAGAAACCCCCGTACAAGGATGAGCAAGGATGCTGCTCCGATCTGAGGCCTGTCCCTGGAGAGTCAGCCACTGATGTGAGTCTGTGTTCAAAGGCTGAAGAAGCTGGAGCCACAGGAAGTTGGAGTCGGAACCTCAGGGCTAATGGCGGCGGCGGCGGTGGCGGCGGCGGCAGTGGTAAAAATCACACCCACTTGAAAAGAGTCCGGTGTTCCCATGTGAGCCTGCTCCTTGGATTGTCAAGTGTGGGTTTCGGCTTTCTTTCAGCATCGGCTTCTGTTTCCTGTGCCAATTGGACCTGACACCCAGGACAGACCTTCCGCACTCAGTTTGCTGACCCACATGTCAATCATCTTTAGAAATGCCCTAGCAGATATAGCCAAAAGTGAGCTCTAACCAACTTTCTAATTTGTTTTCAGTCAAGTTGATAAGATTATTAGCTACAAAACTATGTATTTTCATGAAAAGAACCTTATGGAACCCTGTGTTTAAAAAAAAAATTGAAAAAAGAAACCAGTCTGGGCCTGAAAAGGTTATTTACATTGGAACAAGAATGTTAAATACCTATCTGAATCACAGAATAGTACACAGCCATTCATACATGCCTGAGAACAGACAGTCATGTGCAAACCCATGCTGGTAGGTGTTTTATTTTTCTAGACTTCCATAACAAAATACCACAGACTGGGTGGCTTACCGAGCAGAAATTAAGTTTCTTGCAGCTCTGGAGGCCAGAAGACTGAGGTCCGGGTGTCAGCAGGAATCTTCTCTCTTGCAGTTTCCTTCCTTGGCTTCTGGATGACCTTTTCCCGCCTGTGTCTTCATGAGGGCTTTGCTCTGTGCAGCTCAGCCCTGGGACATGTGTCTAAATTGTCCCTACCAAGAGGACGCTGATCCAAACGGACCTTTTAACTCGGTTGCCTCTTGACAGGGCCTCTCTTCGCGTATCTCTGAGTTTTATTCTGAAAAACAACTTAGGAACTAGTGTTTTCCAAAGTGAGCTTCTAAGATTATAGGCATTAAGACTACCTAGGATGATTGTTTGAAAATAGATTTCTGAGCCAGGCGGTGGTGGCAAACGCGTTTAATCCCAGCACTAGGAAGGCAGAGCCAGGAGGATCTCTGTGAGTTCGAGGCCAGCCTGGTCTACAAAGTGAGTTCCAGGAAAGGTGCAAAGCTACACAGAGAAACTATGTCTCAAAAAAAAAAAAAAAAAGAAAAAGAAAGAAAATAGATTTCTGAGCTCTCGTCAAGACTGATTAAGTCAGAGTATCTGAAGGCTAAGCCTGGAATCTCAATTTAAAAAAAAAAAAAAGAAACTTCTTTTTCATTTTATTTTATGTGTGGGGGTGTTTTACCTGTATTAATGCCTGTGGACCACAGGCATACAGCATCCATGGTGGTAAGAAGGTGTTAGATTCCCTGAGACAAGAGTCGTAGACAGTTGTGAGCTTCACATAGGTGCTAGGAATCCAACTCAGATCCTCTGGAAGAACAACCAGTGCTCTTAACCACACAGCCATCTCTCCAGCCCCAAATCTCATTTTTTAAGAGAATGACACCTACAATTTGTGACTTCTTGTGATCTCTACAGTGATTGCCTACTGCAGTAAAATTTACCCCCAAAACTCAGTGTGGCTTAAAACAACAAATACTCTCTATTCCACGACTCTGAGTCCAGGGTCTGTATGCAGTACACTTGCATGCCTTTGCCTCCACGATACACATGACATGACCTACCAAGACTAATAACTCTAAGGTTTGGCAAAAGAAAGATGAGTTTCCAGGTTCACTCATGTGGTGTGGGGATCCATCTTTTGCCAGCCAGAGGACTGGGGGCATTTATTCCTTGCCAGCTGTAGCCAGAGGCCACCCTTCATTCCCTGCCACACAGTCCCCTCCTCAAGGCAGCTCTCAAGCAAAAGCAAGAAAGATCCTTTGTGGACCCTACTTTTGGAAAGTGCCATCCCATCCACTGGTCACATTTATCACAGGTTGAGCATTCCTGTCTGAAATGCTTGGAGCCAGAAGTATTTATGATATTAGATTTTCATCAGATTTGGGAGTATTTTTATAAATATCCTAAGATATCTGGAGAGAAGCCTGGATATAAAGATAGAATCCCTTTACAGTCATACTCAACCTAGAAACATAGGCTAAGAGTAACTTTATAGAATACTTTTGATGCTTCTGGATTTGGGCTGTGATATGTCACCAGAGGTCAGGTGTGGAATTTTCCCACTTGTGACATCATGTCAGTGCTTAAAAGTTCTTAGAGTTTGGACCATATGGGATTTCCGATTTTAATATTAGGAAATCTCAGCATATAATTAGAAGCAAGCTCGAGCCCAAACTCAAGTAGAAAGACGTAGAGAAAAGAATGCCAGGCAGTAGAGAGCCTTCTCAGACAGCTTCCATTGGCCCGTGCCCTCAAGGGGAGAGTCAGCAAAACTCTAACCTCAGACTTGAGGAGTGCAGAGCCCATGTGGGAAGGCAAGATGAGCCCAAGGATGATGCTTGAGGGACAGGCCTGCAGCTCTCTCGGTGTCTGGGGGGAAGCAAGCTTCTTCTATCTCCATTGCATTCCCCAGCACGGCTTGTGCAAATCTCTAAAGACCTGAAGATAGAATCTCATCCTCTGCACGGCCAGGATGTAGACAGAGAATCGTTTTCCAAACCACAAGCTTCAACTTTACCAAAATCGGGTATCACAAGGAACAAATTCAGTATGTTTTTTATTATTAATAAAAAAAAAAAGAAAAACCATGAAAATAGACTTAAAGTGTATTCAGTTGTTGGGTTGTTTACTTTGAGTCTGTAGTTTTGACAGAAGTCTGTTGCTCATAAATGTGTCTTATTTCCTTTGCCCAATTTCAGGCTTAATTCTTCATGGAAGCATAAGCCCAAGAAAGGCCACAAGAAAGAAAAAAGGATGGATGGAGGAAAGGCAGAACGACAGAAGGAAGGAAGGAGAAGGAAATTGTTGGCTATTTAGACTCTTAGTTGCTTACCGAAAAATCGCTTCTCAGCAGAAGACTGTCTGAGCAGCAGTGTGGACTGGAATAAACTCTCTTGGAATTGTTGGTTTGTACCATATAACTCTCATTCAAAGAAGGGAACTGTGGGGACCCAGAGAAGGCTCTGACCTCAGAAGCTGTAAGACTAGGGTTTGGCTGCTTTTGCTCAGTGGCTCACTTGATGAGTAAGCATCGGTAATTCAATTAACATTGCAAAGTCCATTCCCCGGTCTGGTAAATGACTAGTTTGAGAGAACAGAGTGATGTTCACAGTGTGGTGAGATGGGCAATATATCAATATTACACCCCCAAAAAAGTTAGAAATCCAAATTTGGATGCCTGTCCTAGACGTGCTGAATCAGAAAATATTCTAGGAGTGGGGTATAAGAGTCATTACTTTAACAAGTGACCCAGTTTTTTTCTGAAGCACGTAAAGTTTGCGAACTTCCAAAGCATGTCATCTTGGATTTTTTTCCAAGTTAAAAATCTGTTAGGATTAAGAAGTTCTATAGGCTGCTTTAAAAAATGGTAATATTTTCCAATAATTTTTTAAAAGGTTAATTTGGAACTACTCAAATGAAACAAAAGCAATTGTAGAATGTCTTATTACAGAATCCTCAGGAGGATGATGTCTGTGCACACTAATAAGCCCTTTTATTGTGCTAGTGAAACTGGACCGCAGTAAGAGTAAGCAGAGCGTAGCCAGAAGTGGTGGTGCACACCTTTAATCCCTGAACTTGGGAGGCAGAGGCAGGTGGATCTCTAAATTTGAGGGTAGCCTTGTTCACAGATCAAGGTCCAGGACAACCAGGGCAACACAGAGAATTCCTGTCTCATAAAAACAACAACAAAAAAAGACTAAAAAAAAAAAAAACCATACACACACACACACACACACACACACACACACACACTTAAAAAAAAAGAGTAAGCATAGTCACCTAAAGTCACAATTCCTGTGATGGCAAAGCCAGACCTCACACCTAGAAACCCTGATTCCTAGTTCAGTATGTCTTCCTTTCCACAGGTTATTACTGCATTTACACCAATGTGTTTGCCCATGTATTTCTTAAACACAGAAGACAAACACTGAATAGAAGTAGTTTGACTCTATTTTACCTCTGATATCAATGGTATATGTGTGTGCATGTGTGCAAATGTATGCACAAGTATGTGGAGGCCAGAGGACAATCTTAGATGTCATTCTCCAAGTGCTGCCTACCTTTCAGTTTCTTTACACAGGGTCTCTCACTAGCCTGGAACTCTCTAAGTAGGCAGGCTTGGCTATTCAGTGGATACCAGGGATGCGCCTGTCTCCATTTCCCCAACACTGAGATTAGGAGGAAACATCACCATGCCCTGCCTTTTTAATGAGAATTCTGAGGATCAAACTCAGGTCCTTAAGCTTGTAAGGCAAGCATTTTATAGACTATTTTCTCATCCCCAGTGGTCTTTTTTTTTAAAAAAAAAAAAAAAAGAAAGAAAAGAAAAAATACATCCATATAGAACAAAGATATGATCCTATCAAGACACACATATGTGGGCTCAAATGGTGGAGCCCTTAAGCATGATAATTCCACTTTGGCTGGATGCCTACAAGGAAAGTTCCCTAAAGTTTTCATTCAAACTTTCATCTATAAAATTGATGGTGCCATTAAAATGAAGGGACACAGGTATTAACTCCTCAGTAATTACTGACTATTAGATCTTTCATGGCAGTTGAAAACATCCTCCCTCTTAAAAGATATAGCAGGTAGTAATGGCTAATGGCTTCCTTTGCTTCTAACTTTTATCAATGTGTAGTAATAATATTATTAGAAGTATAATAAACAGAAATCTATTTAGCAAAGATGATGAAATCCTGAGCCAAAATACGTTTTCAAACTCCCTTCTATAAGATGAAAAGGATATTAAGCAGATGCTCAGGGCCAGTTGTCCTCATCTGAGATCCCATAACCTTTGTCACGAGGCTCAATTTGTTAACCCCAGTGCCCTGCCAAATTCCTGCGTGAGTAAGGCAATTCTGTCTGCTTAAACTCCATTACAACTGAAAGCAACTAAACGATTCTTCACTTTCTCTTCTGAAATAATTTTATAGTTTTCTCTGTGATCAGCTCTTGTTTTCCCATTCTCCTCTCCACCCTCTCTGTTAATGACTGCTACTTTCCACCAGAACCCTGAGTTTAGAAAATATTATTATTATTATTATTATTATTATTATACAAAAACATAAGACCTATTGTACTGCTGGCTCTGGGAAGTCTTGAAACATTTGTAGGAGAAAATATGGGTAGTGACATTATCAGATCATTTTTAAACTTTCCATTATCTTTATTGATTGATCTACCTTTAATTTCCTGTATTTTGAAATATGCCTGTCTCATTTGAACTGTCTTCCATCTTCTCAAGATCACCGTTTAGACATCTCTTGCCAGGTGACTGACTGGGAGCCGACTGAGCAGAGAGGTCCAGCATTACAGCTGACACCAGCAGAGTGCTTTAGTGAGGCCATGCTGGACCTCCTAGGTTCTCCTAACTGAGGGAAGACGGTGGGAGACCTCAGCTGAACCCACATGAACAGATAAAAACATGAAACTGGGCTCAGCCAATGTGAAGACTTATGGAGAATAAATAAATCAGTAGGTTATGACATGCTCTGTTACTCCACAGCAGAAAGGGAAGAAAAAAATCACCGACTTCACTACTGAAGCATACATTCTGTCTGTTATCTCTACACTATTCCTAAAGGCAATATACTGCATGCACCAAGTCAAATGCATTTTGTTGACAGTTCCTTTATTTTTCAACTTCCTGATGAAATTTCTCAATTTACACACTTACACATTTACACACACACACACACACACACACACACTATTTAAATCAGCTAAGATCTGCGTATCAGTCCATGTTTTTTTTCCCCCCGCTTTTGTATGCTGTCTTCAAAGTTTCTGTTAAGGTGCAGTTTACTGCTCTTTTGAAAATTTCAAATCACTTATAGCATGTGTCAGTGACCTCTACCCCTCAGCCAATGACAGTCACACAAAATCACCAGAAAAATAAAACAAACCAATCAAAACAAACAAACAAGCAACACCACGCAGCTGAGCATGTGTATGGGCACACTTGGGTGTAAGTGTGTCTGTGTTTTAACCTGTGTCTACTGTGGTTAAACTTGTTCCTGCTTGTTGTAATCTGCCATCTCAAAGGCTTAAGCTAAAATTTATCTGGCTCAATCCCCAGAATGTCTAAACTTTTCCCAGCTCTAAGAAGAATGGCTTTTGCACCCTCTGTACACATCTGTCCCCCACACTCCCACAGCCAGCTTCCCCCACTCGCCATTAATCCCTTAGGTTTCTTCTTGCCAAAGATGTCCTGTTGTTTGATAGAACACTAATCTCCAAGAATCTCAAAGTATCGGCTTACCTGTGAACGCCCAGAAACTGTCTCCATCCTTAGCCTCATCCCCTTTCATGTTTTCTTCAGCTTTGAACACATGTATCGCACTCTGTCTGAGAATGGGGCTTACATTCTGTTGTGGTTAGGAAGGATATTGACCTGCAGGCACAGCGCTCTCTCTTCGCTCAAAGAAGCAAGATCAACATTCAAAATTGCTTCGTGACAAACATCCATCGGTAGAAGAGAGGGCACCCATGGGCAGGGGACTCAGGGAAGGTGAGAGAAGAATCCTCTGTTCAATTCACTTGAAAGCTTTTGCCGCACTAAAACGGTGAGGGTGGGCGGGTAGGGTGTAACAGGGGGAACGGTCTCTTTCAATATTAATATCCTGTCATGGTCCTACACATTTGTGAAGAGAGAGTACAAAGGAACAGTGCAAATTGACAGTCACAGGACTCCAATTCGGGTCAATTTATTACCAGGAAAGAGGGTGAGCTGTGAAATGAAGGACTCAGTCCCAGAGTAGATGACGAATCTCACACTCCCGAGTTCCTTCACAGGGAAGCTGCAGTGAATTTAATAGAACCCCATCAAGTGCAGCTAAGGGATCTATCCTGCCTGTAGTGCAAGCCTGATTTCCAATTCTAATGAGGGCCAGAGTCCTCATACTTCATCCTAAATGGCAATGGTACCAAGCCTTGTCTTTTGCCAAGATGACATCTTTTACATGCACTAACATGATATGGAACCTCTTGGGGCCCATTTATGACATGGGGATTAAAGGTGACATCAGAATGTCCAGTCACCCCCTCCTAATCGCAGTAGTACCCTCCCATACCCCTTCTCAAAGCTGCACTGGAGATCTCTGTGGAAGGCTGTGGAATTTCCTCAAATCTGGTGGCAAGGCTGTCTTTGGAATGTTTATTAATGCACCTCAGGAAATGCTGTGTTCTGACAATGAGTTTCAACAGTGTGTTGATGTTCGCCAGACTATGGGTGATCCGTAAACCACGTGTATCCTCCTCATCCTTTGAAAATGGTGGGGAGATTTGAGACAAGGTGAGATACTGTAGAAATGTCAGAGATACCCACAGGTTAGCAGAATGTGGATTGTCTAGCCGATGTCCTGAAAGATTCCTAGGCCAAAGTCTTCAGTTCCTAGGCCCTGGAACCACCACCTTTAAAAGGTAGGTATGGTCTCTCTGTGATGTGACTTAGGATGACAGAAGACTCTTGGTTTCTTATTGAAGGAAAAAAATCAGTAATGTGGTAAGAGGAGAGATGGTGAATATAGGTAGGTAGAAAAGCATGCTTTGTAGCTAGAGTTTTCCTGCCTGGCCCACAGTCAGGACAAATCTCTATCACCCGCCAGTCCCACAGCCTCTCAGACCCAACCAAGTAAACACAGAGACTTTTATAGCTTGCAAACTGTATGGCCGTGGCAGGCTTCTTGCTAACTGGTCTTATATCTTAAATTAATCTATTTCTATAAATCTATACCTTGCCATGTGGCTCATGGCTTCCTGGCATCTTCACATGCTGCTTGTCATGGCGGCGCCTGGCAGTATCTCCCCCACTCAGCCTTCCACTTCCCAGAATTTTCCTCTCCTTGTCCTGCCTATACTTCCTGCCTGGCCACTGGCCAATCAGTGTTTTATTTATACAGCACGATATCCACAGCAATGGTTGGTTTTGAAATGGAAATCAGAGTAAGTGTAAGATGCACCCAAGGCTCCTTGGCTGGAATTCCCCCTTCTCAACCCACACAACTGTGAGAAGGCCAACCCTAGACCTCTGTCCTGTGACTTGGGTACCTGAAGACCCAAAAACCTTGGGCTGAGTTCAAAGGAGGCGATGAAAGGAAGCGAGAACTGGAAGCGACTGAATATGAGGAAAGATTAAAGGAGGCAAATCAAGAAATCTGACTGAGGGATTGCTGGGGGCAGAATGATAAAAGCTACAAATACCTGGAACATGCATACATCGGGCCAGGAAAAGGTCCCCTGTGAATTAGCAGAGGCAAGAACTGGCTGCCGAGGAAAATGGGGTTGTGAGAAAAAGCATTCAATTAGCCCACCAATGAGTAATGAAAGTGGTGGTTGGATCAGGAAGGACCTTTTACAAGCAGGCAGGGGCAAGCTCTGGAAAGCGCGCCGTAATGAGGGCCTAGGCACTCGGGAGGCACCGGAGGCTAGACAACCTCCCCCAGCAACCCCGAGAGAATCGAGACTCGTCGAGTGACCGATTGTATTCATTCCATTAACTTGTCCGGTACTCTCAGAGGGAACCGGCTGGTGAAGGACAGACAACGCAGATCTTCAGAGTCTGACTCAGGAAGCCAGGCTTCGAGTCAAACAATTGACTCCAGACTCTAACGTGAAAATTAGATGCACAGTATTTTAGTGAACTTAATGAGGTGAGCAACAACTCCAAAGGCTTCTCATGAAAAGTGAAAATAATTGAAAAAAGGCATCCCCTTGCCAAGGCAGGCTCCGGTAATGAGAACCACGGCCGCTTTGAAGGTTTCAAACAATTCTCACTGATGACCAGAAAGGATCCCTTGTGCTAGAGAAAGTCTATCTTTTTTTAAATTTATCCTCCTTAAATCCTGATTGCGAATTTGCTGATAAAAAAAGTAGGCAGGCTTTCCCCAAAGAAACATCTTCCTTTTTAGACTCTTCGGAGGTCGTGGATTACTCAGGATTTGCATAATCACAGACGAACTAACTTTGCAATATTAAACCCCATCCATCTCTCAATTTAAGTGTTGGGACCAAATCGCTCTTAAGGATGAAATACTCCCTGCAACCCCATTTTAGGAAAGTCTGAGTTCATAAAGAGTAAAATCTAGGAAAGGAAATGCTTATCAATGTTTACCTCTCTGCATCACCACATGTCAACTATATCTGTATGGGTGGTGAGACAAATTTCATCTCTTTTTTTGACACCCTCGCTCTAATTTTGTCTTAGTTGTTATCCCCACATGAGCCCTGAACAATTCTCTGTGATAAGCTGTGCCCTCTGACCCCATTTAACCGTACACACCTCCATTTGCTCGGTGGTAAACTTTACAAGGGTCCTCTACCAGAATTAATAACAGTGAGCTTGCTTTAATTTGAAATTGCCGAGTCCTTTGCTACAATAAACACCCCCAAGATTTCCTCCCGAAGCATTTAATAATCTGTTTAATTGTCCCAGCAGCAGGGGAATGGTTCCCTTGGAAGTCTGGCTGTTACCTCATGTTGCTGCCTGGACCCTATCATGAGCAAACAAAAGCAGTCAAAACAACAAAATAAAATTTGGGACATGTTACTTTATTGCGCAGGATAAATGCTATTTTTGAAGTTCTGTAATCACCATCTTCACCACTTTGCTGCCCTTCTCCGTTTTCTTCGTCCCAAGAAACGTCTAAGCCCTGCAGAGTTAAAGCGTCCACCGCAAAGTCCCGTCTATTTCTGTTCCCCCGCGGCAATTTCAGCTTCCCGCTTGCAGAGCGAAGCTGCCTTTTACATCCAGAGTGCTCCCACGCAGGCAGAAGATGGGTGCTACAATCAAGGAAAAGCAGGGGACGCCGCTTGCTGCTCACATTGCTGGCACTGCCCTTGAAGTGGAAGAGAGCCCAAAGATCAGGAAAGGGGCCGCCGGAGAATCTGAAAGCCAGTGAGAGGGGTCGAATGTGCTGGAGAAAGTCTTCCCACTTCAAGTTTCTGACACAGCCATTAGTCATCCCGTGTTGAGAGAACTGGGAGGCACACGTGTGCTCCTGGGTCTCCACCCAAGGGTCTACAGTTTCTCAGAAACGTTCCCTTGTGCGTTGGGAAAGAAGGAGAAGGGAACTTCCCCAGCAAATATATTTTTAATCCAAAAATCACTTCTTATTCCACAGAAATCCCGTAACGTACCCAGGTATCCATTGCCATCTGGGACTTGCCCAGCCTGGAGGAAGACTAAATAAAGGAGGGGATTTTTTTTTTCTTTTTCATTTCAAAGTTACATGCAGACTACTTTAACTTGTTTTTATTACCTTTAATTAGCTTAATAATCTTCACATTTCCTTGTTGAATAACCGCTAACTTAATGTGTTGCCATAATGCATTTTTAAATTACTGCTTTAAGAAATTCAAGCCTGATTTCCCATTCCCCTCTGTATTAATTATCTATAAATATGTGCGGATTCCTCGCAGCAGATTCTTGCAATCTCCTTGTTAGCCCTACACAGACACTTAGAAGAGCTGTAACAAAGCAGAGTTCCACATCCCTATAATTTACTCAGCCTTATAATTGATATTTATAAGTTCAGCAAACCTGGACGGGGAGAGCAATATCAGCCAGGGCCCCATTCAAGTTCAAAGCCCTTTAATTTGGATGTAAGTGTGGGGATCTTGTTTTGCCGAGACACAGGCTCGCCCTTCTTTGTGCTCAGTTATGAGGGCCTCTGGGGACACAGTTTCTTCTTTTTAGCAAAAGGTGATCTCTCCCTCACCCCATTCATCCCTCTAAGCCTGAAAGGAAACTTAACAAACCAGTTTGCAAGGTATGTGCTGGAGCCCAGGCAGCTAGGCTCTTTTTCAGCTTGAACCCGTAATATGAAGAATGAAATGAGCCGGTAGGCTGGCAGTGTGCCATGGAGAATGTGTCGCTTTTCATGACACGAGACTCTACTTTCTCATCCACACCGGGTAGGAACAACGTGCCCAAGACGAAGCCTAGCGCCGGAGAACTGAGGCAGTGTAGACACAGAGCTCAGAAAGAAGTCAAAGGCTGACCGCCGCTGAGGACTGGTCAGGATGACTCTTAATTCGAGTAACTCTTAATTAAGGATCACTCTTAATTCGAGGAATCCGCCAGCCCCAGGGAGGGTCTAGACCAGTGCCTCTCAGGGTGTGTTCCCCTGGTCGGCAGCATCAGCAGTAACTTTACCATGAAAGTTGCTGGCTCCTTCTAAACCCAAAACTCGAGGCGAGCCCAGCACTTTTAACAGGCCCTCCAGGTAATTCTAAAATATACTGCAGTTAGAAAAGTAGCAACCTCATACGAGTATACAGTTCTTCCACATAGATCCAAGTAAACTTCAAACACAAATTCACAGAATAACCCAAATAACCTCCAAGGGTAGAAGTACCCCTAGTAAAGTACCTAGTACTTTTTGGTTTCTTACTGTGGTGTTCTAGACACGACCTCCCACCCCACCATTGTGGATCAAAATGAAAACTTTACCTGTTTATCATCAAGGAACACCGGGTAGCATGGGAGAAAAAGAAAGATTATCTATATCTAAAAACACACAGGATCAATTTCAAACAGAGAAAAGACTCTGGAAGAATTCAACCACTCAGTGGAGAGAAGCTAGTCATTAGCGTCATAAACAATGTGGAGTATCTGTTCATTAATCGATCTGTGAGGCGTTCAGACTTTCCAGGTGCAAGGCTTATGGCCGGCATTATGTATTGCCGCTGCCAGAAGCAGATAGTGTCACAACACAAATAAACGTGTGTGCATGGAGAAAAGCCTGAGAAGCCCGTGAGAGCCGGCGATTAGGGTGAGACAGCCAGCAGCTCTCCCAAGAAAAAAGAAACGACTCAAGGGCTTTCCATGTGGCCTCATGAAGGATTATTCTGAGATCTAAGGGCAAAAGAGAAGCCCTCAGGGGGAAGTGGAAAATGCTAGGTGGAACCAAAGAATCTGAAGGAGACAATAGAGACAGAGAAGAAAGTCAGGGTGTATCCCCTAGGGTGTCTCGGTACAGTCATGCTCTGTCCTCTTTGGGAGAATGGGAAGAAAAGCTGCGTCTTCATGAATGCAGCCAGCTCTCCATGTAGGGAGCAGCTGCCTTCAAGTTCACTCACAAGTCAGTGAGTAGAAGAAGTCAGAATGCATTTTTCCCGTGGAAATATTATTCATGGTGGTTTGGCTTTCTGGACAAGCCACACTAGGCTATTTAGCCCCAAATGAAATTGAATCTACAGCCTAATCCTTAAAAATATGATTTCAATAGTGTCTAAGCAGCATTTTTAATATTGTGTCTTTGGAAAAAAAAATAGAATTCAAGTTCAAAGGTGGGACACAGTGACTGGTCTTGGGCCAGAGGCCAGGAACTTAGGCATGTCCATTCTGCCTCAGACACTTTTTCCCCAGATGACCTCTGAGTAAGGCACAGATAGTGCATTCTCAAGGACGTCATTTCTGATTCTCTAACCTATGCATCTAACACTGTACCCCTCAGTCTCTTCCCTTTTCTTTTCTCCAGAACACACCATTTTATGTGCTGACTAATTCACATGCCTTTGGAGACTTGTCCACCCCAGTGAAGGCAGGAATTCACCAGTATGTGATGCATAGTAGGCCCTAATACATAATTGTTGTTTTTAATTTTTTTTAAATCTGTTTATTAACTGTAGGTGGCCAAGGTGGGTTGTTGAGGCAAGGGTCAGGGAAATGGATCCCCTGAATCATCTTCCCCAAATACTCTGCATTCAAGATGGAAGTATTTGCACACTGCGAAGTTGGGAAAAGGACAGGCATCATGCATAATGGATCCTTGGCCATGCTGCAAATGAACTCTTAGATCTTGAAGTTGTTTTAAATGGTTGCTAGTACATAACCTTAGACTCAAGACATCAATGTATGAGAATCATCCTTTCCCACTTTTTATCAGGGCCAGAGTGTTCTTTGCATCCTCAGGACTGTTGGTAAGTCACAAATGGTACAACTGGGTAAGACATGAAGATGCCCTGCAAATCACATAGTGTATCCTAAAATAAGGAGAGGGTGATACTGAAAGCTTGAGGTCCATGAAGAGATGAGATCTGCCATCATCCTCTGTGTGATGCTGACCTGTGTTTGTCTATGGATCACCCTGGTATTTTCCCATGTGTGACAGTCTGCTACCTCAATAATCCATTGATGAAAAGAAAGGAGGAAGTCTGAGGAAAATGTTGACATCATTGACATGCTCCATTAAAAGGGAAAGAATGACCTTAGAAAAATATTCAAGGAAATATGACGCAAAAAAATAGTTATAGTTGAAAATTATATGTTAGTTCAAATACAACATTCCCAGGAAAAACTTTCCTGAGGTAGCCATGCCTCTCACTCCTCTCTCCATCGAAAGTTTAATCTTTCCTTAATAGCCTTTATCACAATGGGTAATTATACGGCTAAAACATATAATTTATGTGTTTATTATCTAGCCCTTTCTACCATCCCTATATGATAACTTACATTTTTTTCTTGCTCACTAAAACTATATATATACAGTATGTGTAATACTATATATAATATATATATATATAGTAAATATATAGTAATATATAGTAAATATCATAAAACAGTGAGTCAAGGCCTAATGACCAGGGCTGGAATTGCCTACTAACCCCTGGTTTTACTAGTGTTTTTTCAATCAAGCTTTGCCCTGAGCACATGTACAATAAGTTCTAGGCGACTGCCTATACCTGTCAGGCAAAGCCCTGCTTGATTGCAGGCAAGGAACCTCGGCACACCATCTGAAGGTCTGTCTACAGGCAGGCTTGTCCAACAAGTCCTGTCGACGTATATCTGCTGTTTCACTCTGGCTGACTAGTCTACAGTGGGAGAATCAGAGGTTCCAGAGGGGAACTGAAAAATTACCATGGAAAGCTCTCCCCCAACAAATCTCCAAAGTACGCATCTGGCCTGAGCAACCACAGGGCCCCTGGACTGATGCAGCATGGCCAGGGATGGATGAAATCAAGACTCAAGGGACGGTTGGTCACTGCCTTCTTTCCACACCTTCTGATTTCACTCGGTCCACCGTGTGGTCTACGGGAAGGGGCTCCAGTTTGGAAGTCATGGCCCTAATTGACTTTGGGGTCATTTGTTCACCGTGTTGCTGTGGGATGTTCTGTATGGCAAATGTGTTGCTCTGATTGGTTAGTAAGTAAAGCACTGATTGGCCAGTAGTCAGGCAGGAGGAAGTATAGGCGGGACAAGGGGAGAGGAGAATTCTGGGAAGTAGAAGGCTGAGGCAAAGACACTGCCAGCGCCACCATGACAAGCAGCATGTGAAGATGCCGGTAAGCCACGAGCCACTTGGCAAGGTATAGATTTATAGAAATGGGTTAATTTAAGATTTAAGAACAATTAGCAAGAAGCCTGCCATGGCCATACAGTTTGTAAGCAATATAAGTCTCTATGTTTACTTGGTTGGGTCTGAGCGGCTGTGGGACTGGCAGGTGACAAAGATTTGTCCAGACTGTGGGCCAGGCAGGGGAACTCTAGCTACACCATGTCACTTACAGTTTTGTGTTTTCTTGTCAGTAAAAATATAGCTCAAGACATCTATGTCTCAACACAGTAAGGAGGGCTCTGAGGCAGATATAGTATAAGAATGCAAAAATTATAGTCATTATTTCACGGTTTTTTTCCCCCCAGTGTTCTCTACCTCTGGGCTTTTGCACGGAAACACCACCCTTTTCTAGTTCTGCCTCAGCTTCTGGAAGCAAATCGTATGGAAGGTGAGCCTCAAAAGACTGCCCAAGATCTATGCTCAGAGATTCTGAAGAACCAGGCCTCAGCTGCAACAACACCCCGGTGATTCTGATAGGCAGCCAAGGTCAAGGACTGCCACAGGCTGGAGACCTCACAGCCCCAAGGCTGACGCCAAACACCAAATTCCCTCTCTTCCCCACGAGCACCAGGAGCTCTTTCTAATGGAGAGTCTGCCCTTTTGTTCTGTAAGGAGTCTAAGAGAAAATATTCCCCCGAAGCTGTTCACTGATTTAAGCTGACTGGAGGACCTGAGAGGATTTCTCTGGAGCAGATTTGGAGAGGAGAAAATACAATAAGCAATCAGGAGGGGAGACGTGGTACCCAGAAGGGACCCTGGGAACGTCAAATACATCCTGAATCATCCCGTTTCCCATCATCTCTTTGTCTCTCCAAGGCTACCAGCAAACATGGAGGTCAAGTTCATCCTTCCCCAGGCAGAGCTATGTCGTCAGCCAGCATCTCTTGATATTTTCCTCTTGCCTTTTTCTGAACTATAATAACTATTTCTTTTCTTTCTTTTTCATATGTATGTGGTGTACACGCATGCGTATATGCATGGTCACATGTGTGTATGCACATACGTGTATATCTAGGTAGAGGCCAGAGATTGACATCAGGTGCCTCTGGCTGAGCCCAGACCTCTCTGAATCTACTGGTCTCACTAGCCAGTTTGCCTCAGGGATCCTGTGTGTGCCTCCTGAGTAATGGGATAGCAGACAGGTTGCCACATCCACCTAGATTTTTTTTGTTTTGTTTTGTTTTGTTTTTGTTTTTTGAGACAGGGTTTCTCTGTGTAGCTTTGCGCCTTTCCTGGAACTCGCTTTGGAGACCAGGCTGGCCTCGAACTCACAGAGATCTGCCTGCCTCTGCCTCCCAAGTGCTGGGATTAAAGGTGTACACCACTGCTGCCCGGTCATTTATACTTTTTTCTTATAACAATACTTTGATGGTGCTTTTATCAAAAGACCTTTAAAATTTTTTTAAAAATGGATAAGGAATAAATGAGTGAGCAAAACACTTCACATTCTTAAGGCTTTGCCCTGATTTATTTTATTAAATAACAAATTAAAAAAATGATCCCACTCATTACCAGAAACTCAGACACAGTAGTGGTACTATACCACAAGAGGGACTATTACCATGGTACAAATAATGGTAAAGATGATGATGGTGCTGGTGCTGATGCTGATGGTGTTGATAAGTGAAAGTAACCATGTTTGAACACCTGATCATGGACATTGCTCTGAGCAGTTTCCATCAATTAATTACATCTTCAAATTACATCTGTAAACTATATAACCCCCTCCCTGCGCTCTATCATGAGGAAAGAGAGGCACTAAATGACTCCTTAATTTTTTTTATGGTGAAAAAGGTGTATATTTATCATTAGCCAGCTGGATGATTTCCATTTTATTGGCAACATCCAGAGCATCGTAATCAAGAGCCAGCCAAACATACACTTTCTCTTCCCCCATCAGATCTTATGAGGGTGTTGACTTTGGCCACATCAATGTCACAGAGTTACTTCAAGTTTCTTCACAGCCTGTTTGATCTGATGCTTGCTGGCCTTGACATCCATCTGAGCACAAATGTATTGTCTCTGCTCTTTTTCATGGCTGACTCGGTGGTCGGGGGAATTCGATGATGGCATGGTGGTCAAGCTTGTATCTCCTGGGTGTGCTCTTTCGAGGGCTATTGGGCTGCTTCCAGAGCCGCAGGGTCTTGGGCCGCCAGAAGGTGAGTGATGTGCAGATCTTTTTTGTGTGGCTGTGGACACCTTTTAGCACTGCCTTCTTGGCTTTCAAAGTCTTTGCTTTGGCTCCAGCTTTGGGAGGGGCAGGAGCTTCCTTCTTCACTTTGGATGCCATCTTGGCAGGAAGTGGCTAAATTTCTTATAGCTAATGGCCATATAAGACACCCAGACAAATGTGAACTGCAAATAAGTGTTTTACCATAGCTGTATTGCGGGATCACAAAGGAGAATAACAATATTTGCTCTAAGCATGTGCCATGAGATATATGGAATGGGTGACTGACTCTAAAATTTTCCTCATTGGTTTACTTGAAGTCTAAATTCCTCTGAAGATCTTAAACTTTCAACCAGCAAATGAAAGTGAGGAATAGCTGGGGTCCTAGGAAACAAAGGCACCAAGTTTGGCTGCTGGATGTGTGTGTCTGCTGTCTCCATCTCTTGTCCGGATTTTCAACACTGACACCAACTGCATGGTTTGTGAATAAGTCAAGGCAGGGCTTTGGTTTGGACTTCATATCCTAGGGCCAAGAACCATGACTTCAGACCTCTTGTTTCCCTGGCCTCCCTCTCACTTCCCATACTAAAGCAGTGGCTTGGGGTCTGCTGGGTCCAACACTTGTGGCTCAGGATATACCTTGGCAATATCTTCTGTCATGATGGGGATCCTAGATCGGAGATGGGTCTCTCGTTTTCTTTCCCATCATCAGCCAACTGTAGCTCCCACTCCCACAGCTCGACCTTGGCCTTGACTGCTCTTCTGAGTGGTCACTTACAAAATGAATGTGCCTGCTTCTTCAAGGCCAGCTTGGTTTCTTGCCATGTTCGTGTTTTGTCTTCTCATGAGGGCTAGAGCCCTGACTCCAAATTGTAACCCCAAGTATTACTACCTGTTGATAGTCTTCTATGAGATTCATCCACGTCCCCTTTAATTTTGGATATAGCATTTCCTCCAGATTGCTCCAACAGGTGACCATTCCTTATTAAGGAACTTACTCTTCATCTTGGATTCTATCTATCATTCATTGTTCTGCAAGTTTGGTTCCCAAGTATCCAGACTTGCATGATTGGATAGAACCTCCTCTGTATAAGTTTGTTCTTGTTACTCCCCTGTGAGCTTGTGGTTAATGGTAAAGGGTTGTTGAGCCCCAGATCTTCATCTTTGCCAACTTGCCCAACCATGTTGCCAGCAAACTGCTAGTAAGCCCTAGCTGGAGCTTCTAGTATAACCTAGACAACCTTTCATGACACCACGTTCCATCCACCCTCAGTTCCATCTACCCTCAGTTCCATCTACCTTGAGTTCACTACTTTGCAGATCTGGATCCCCATCTCAAATTTGAATTCTCAGGAGATTCACAGGAATAGTCACAAGTAGAACTCACAAAAATTGTTTACCTACCCACTAAACCCTGAAGCAAATATTTGCAAGGGAAATAATTAAAACTCATCCAAATTGGAAAACTACAGGAAACTTGGGTCTATTTTTTTTTTTAATAACAAACCATGCCAGACAAGCTAATTAGCATTTCGATGATGTTATGACATGATGAGTTAATGGAGCAGTTGGTGGTAATATCCTGGATCTTTCTTTTAATGAATCATTTGATAGCATCTCATGAAATTTTTACTCAAGGTTATCACTGTGTGGTTTGCTGCAATTTGCTCAGTGTCTCTTAATAAACATACAGACAAACAAGTCTTCTACCCACGGGAGCTTACCATCCACAAGGAAAGTCAAGCAGAGAAGGGGTTCCCACAGGAAAAGGAAGAAAACCTCCTACCAGCGACCTGCCTGCTCTAAATTACCTAGTGCACAGGCCGAAACATCCTTCATCTTCACAAACACTCATTAAATGCTAATCCTCGAGTGGTGATGTGTCTGGATCTAGCTCAAGGGAGTAAAGCAGACATGGTCCATGCCCTGCTGGAGTTGACAATGCAAACAGCTGTAGTTGTAAACCTAGGAGAGAGGGGCGATAGGAGATTGTGCCTCCCATCCATTCTCCATCCCTCCCCCATAGCTTTCTGAATTAGCTTGACTTTTGTCTGAGAGGTCCCAAAATTGTGATGTTTGCTGAGCTTGCTGTCCTCTCTGTACTTGGGAACACAGGCGTTAGCCTCTCAAGGTTCTGAATATTCCTGCCCTTAAAATAAATTAGATTTAACTCTGGGTTGTTTGTCAAATCTGAAGTCCCCCTAGATGTAACTAAGCCCCCTTTACAAATCTTTCATTGGGGATTCTTAGTTAATTTTTAACACATGTTCGAGTGTGCCCCATTCATCTTCCAAGAGCAGATTTCAAAAGAAACTGTATAGGAAAGTATCCCCTTCCAAGAGAGCATTGCATCTTAATGTGATTTACATGTGCTTTCGTGTGTGTGTGTGTGTGTGTGTGTGTGTGTGTGTGTGTGTGTGTGTGTGTGTGTGTGTGTGTATGTTTGAAAATGCATGCAAGCACCTCGATCCTTAATTACACATGATGTACAATAGTGCCCATGCCAAGCAGCGAAATTTTCCTGGACAGTCCTCAAGTTCTAAACACTGTGCTAACATTCTTGTCATTTCTTCTCTCAGACACAGGTGGAGAAGGTAAGAATGCTGTCTACATACCATATATGAGAAGAGAGTAAGCCCCACCTTGTCTCACGAAGATGGGATTCAAACCAGGACACTGACTCAGAGCGAGGCTCAGAACCACAGTGATGTCATGTTTCCCTAATAGAAATGTTCTCTTTAAAGTTTCTCTTTATAACAGTCCTTCCAGGTGATGCTGACATTCCTTCTCCCCAAAATAAAGGATAATGACATTAAAAAAAAAAAAAGGTTGTATTTCACTTACCCTGAGAAACAGGGCAGTCTCTAGGACAGACACCACTGGCTCAGGCACCTCCGTGGGACACTGATGTTGAAGTGATGCGATAGCACAGCTGTCTCACCACTGTGCGGATGCTGTACACAGGAAGGTCAGCTGTTCCCAGCCTCTCCAGCTACGCTCTGCCTTCACATCCATCTCCCGGACCCGAGCTCATAACGGCGACTTTCACCTTGAGAACACAGCCCCTCCCCTCCCTCCCCCGCGTATCCTTCACACTCTGTAACAGCAATGGATTCCCAAACAACTCTCCGGCACCACACAATTTACTTTTCTGTGTTGGTGAAGATTTATGAGACTGTGAGGTGTATACCAGCAAGCAATTCCAGCACACTTGAAAATGGCTTTGCAGAGGGCAGAAATCTGATAAGCAGGGGGCGATTCTCAGAGGGAAGCCTGCCTCACACTCTGTTTTTCCAATGTTAAAATCATCCCAATTTGGGAACACAGTATTTCTTAACTTGCAGATGTCAACTATTATGCTGAAATATATGATGCACTTGAATATTTTTCCAAGATCCCAGCACAGGATCTTACTCATGCTGGATTGGACACAGCAGGTCTAAAGTCATCAGCCATCCCTGAGGCACCTAAGAAGTCTTCTATGATTGTCAGGGTCACAACTCTAGAAGAGGAGGCAGAAACAAATCAGCCAGAATGTCTGTCGCTGTATGTGTTTCTCACTACAAGTCACCACAAACCTTGCTGCAAGTTGAGCAGACCACAACTGTCACGTGACCCAATGAAGCCATGTATCTAGTAGCATCTGATGACCCGCGAAACAGCTGCACCTGAGAATTCCATCCAACCAGGGATTTCACACCGGATAATTATTAATCAACGTACCCGACACCACCTTCAGAGACGTTGAATGTTAGACACAGTAGAGAGCAGAAGTGTAAAGGCAAATATAGCCAGGAGGCAAGAGTCAAGAAGAGAGAGGAGAGCTGTATGGATTCACTAGAAGAAAGAAAATAGCAACAATCAACCCAAGGGCTGGTCAGGCAGAAATGATAGAATGAGGGACTCTATGTGGCTGGTTTCTTGGCGACAAGGCCTGTGCAGATTCATTGGCTCGAGAGAGTCCCCAAGGCAGCTCGCTGCTCCGCTGCTGTCATATACTGAAATTCTTCCCACAGTTTAGATGAGGAGGTCCACATCTGTATTCAGCCCTGGGCCCAGGAAATGAAGCAACTACTCCTGCTTCCTGCCGCCTTCTCAGGTAGCTGGGACTGTCGTTATTCTTCCCAATAGAAAGTACCAGAAACTTCCATCGTCATGAAAGTCCTCATTTTAAAAAGGCATACAAGACTGTGACTATAAAAGTAGGTTTGAAGTGGATGGTCTCTGAATCCATGAATGGATCCCAACAAACACTATAAACGAGGGGAAATCAGCAAACACAACTGCCCGATACACTGCTGTGACAGCCTCACATTTTCAGGCCCCTTCTTTCTGTTGTCTTTTACATAGCCATTATTTTACAATATGGTGTTTTCCATCTTTCTTTTAGCCAGTCTATGAGCTTTTGTTATTATTGACAAAGAGTTTAATTCAATTCAGAGCACCAACACTCTACCATACCCTCCTCTTCTTAGAAATTGGAGAGGTTGTTGTAGTTTTTCCTTTAAGATCATAGGTCCACTTGGGAGAAGGTTCAAAACTGTTTGTTTTATCTAGTTTGTGATTGGATAAGCCAACATACAAGGAAAGTCTCAGCACAGCACTCTGTGTATAGTAAGAACCCAATGAAGCCTATACTAATTCAGCTCTCCTGAGTCAATGGTATGAAAATATATATGCACGGCTAACGTTTTAAATGTTGATTGAAAACAAGACACGTACCAATTTTTCACCTTCTATGTAAGACTGAGATGGGCAGTTAAAAACCTACTCATTGTCTCACTTAAATTTTCCTCTCCGAGCTGTTTCAAAAAGCACAGTTCTCACTACTAAAACGTGCAGGGTGGCTTTAAATTAAGTTAATTGCCAGGATCAGTAGAAATATTTCACCACCTCTTCCACTGTATGATGGCACACTGGGTTTAAAGCAGTTAATAGTTCTAGAAAATAAAGTATGAGTGGTTGAAAATATGAATCAGTGATATGACTGTAATATCATTTCAGGAAAAACCAGAAAGACTGAATTAATAACATGCTGTTATTTTATTATTGCATGAGACTTTATAGCTGACACCATACCAGGACAAATTCTCTCCTTTATTGGCCTTTATTAGATAATGTATGGCGGGACCTTCTCTGATGTCCCTAAGGGCTTTCATAGTGACCCAGGCAAAGTCACTTTCTTAACCCTCACCCAACTGCTCATCATTCCTTTGTCTCTCCAGGTTCATACAAAGTTCATGTGTAAAAATGCCTTCCTACACCCAAGGTCATCCAATCAACCAGGTGCCACTGAACACTTAAACTTAAAACACAACTTGTATTCAGTAATATGTGTATATATGTGTATGTGTATATGTAGTTATGTGTATATACTACTCTACTATATAGTAGGGTTTCAGGGTGTCATAAAATACAACTTACATTTGGTAAAATAGATATATTTTGGGGTTTCAGGGTAACATCAGGGTTGGATATATATATATAATATGTTATGTAGTATATATATATATACATATATATATAGATATATATATATATTATGGGGTTTCAGGGTGCCACCAATTTTGTGTGATATGTCTTTCAATTTCTCCTCTTGAGCATTGAACAAAGTTGTTTTTTGTTTAGCATTACTGAGGCCAAATTTGCTGATCTAAAGGCTGAAAGCCTGTGGAGAAAAAGACTTCAGTGGGTCATAAATGAAAAAAGAATTCCATTCCATACTTCTTAGCTAGCAAGAAAACTTGAGAGATTTTTTTCTAGGGGCGGGGGAGATTCCCTGTTTCAAAAAATTCATCCTTAATTGTCTCATATATTATTAAGCTAAAATTTGTTTGGACCTTCTTATGGTTGAATACAAAATGTCCCTCACAGGCTTATCTGTTGAGTGTGTAGTCCCCCAATATTGCAGGAGGTACTAGAAACCTTGAGAAGGGGGGCCTGGTAGAGGTAGTAGGTCATGGAGGCTGTGACTTTCAAAGTGATGCCTGGCCACCAGACTCTTTATCTCTTTGCTTCCACTCTGTCATGAGATGAACAGCCTCCTCCTCCACAGGGTCTGGCCTCCTTGATAACCTGCCTCACCATGGGCCCAGAATCAATGACTCTGAACTTAAATCTCTGAAACCAATGAGTCAAAATAAATCCTTCCTCCAGAAAGTCATCTTAAGTATCTGGTCATATCACAGGCTAATTAGACTTGCTACCACTGTCACCTGAATCTACGATGCTTGTTTGTGACTAGAAGTGGTGAATGATAAAGGTGATCATCCTAATTACCCACTCTTTTACATGTCAACTTGACACAACCAGACTCATCTAAGAAGGGGGTCACAACTGAGGGGTTCCCCAGATCAACCTGGCCTGTGGGCATGTCTGTATTGTCTTGATTGTTAAATGAAGAAGGAGGGCTCAGCAGCCCACTGTGGGCAGTACCATTCCCTGGGCAAGTGGTCCTGGGCTCTATGAGAAACCAAGCTAAACATGATCTTGAAAGCAAGCCAGCAAGCACAGTCCCTCCATGATTTTTGCTTCCAGTTCCTGCCCTGACTTCCCTCAGTGATGGACTGTGACCTGTATGATGAAATAAACCCTGTTCCCCTCTAAGTTGTTTTTGGTCATGATATTTGTCACAGCAAGAGAAGGACACTAGAACGAACACTCAGCAAGTACCTAGTGTGTACTGTGTGTAGCACTAGACATTGGGGATCGGACATAGAACAGGCATTATCCTCCTGGAAATTATACTCCATGTCCTTTTCCTGATTGACTATAGAACTTCCAGGGCATTGGTGCTTCAAAGAACTTCTGGCTCTCTTTTAACTAGGACCCCTTGGACCCAACATTTGAGGGAGTCTTCTTCCTTTTAAGTTTGTAAGCCATTTGTATTCAAAGCATCTCCCTCATAGTATATAGCAATGATTGCAGTGAGGCATAATGATACTTTAAGAATTTAATAAAGTTTTATTCATGGAAGGTAATGAAATCAGGCATATCTCATTCGGCTGTAATAAAATCTCAGGCAGTAGGGAAGAGATGCAGAAATTATTGCTATGTTCAGCCCCATCAACACAGATTCTTTCTTTGCTTCTCCTTTGTATTCTTGCTTGATAGCTCTGAGGGCAATATTCATTCTTATTCCCAAGGGGTAAGACAGCCGCAGCATAACGTATAGAAGCCACAAGAGACCCTGTGAATCACAAGTCCAAGAATTTCAAATCGCACATGAGACAATAGCCTTTGCTCCTGGGGGGGTTCTACTCTGAAGACGTTGAAGCTGCCCAATGGCAGATCCCATCTCTTAGCCTTCGAGGCGGTCCAGTGGGGTTGTGAAACCCGTTTGACCTCTTTGAGTTTACATCAGGAACTTACAGCTGATCAGAGAGTAAGGCTGTTCCCTTAACTCAAGCCGTGCATCTTTCTAAGACGCATGAAGGTGTGTGGGAGAAGACAGAGGCTCTTCAACTGACAAGGGAAAACTTTGAAAATATTATCTAGGTTAAATTCATATCCTGAACCTTTTGCAATCCCGTAAATGGTCCTCAGTTGACTTAAAAAAAACAGCACTGGTTTCTCTGATAGAAGTTGTGTCGGAACACCAGGATGCTTGGAGTACGTTGTATGTGCTAGGGAGTTATCATATACTATTTCCGTATTGCTGGTGAACTACATTCCACAGCAACGAAGTCTAATGGGTGTCCTTTTCATCTTTTCTGATGAAAACCATTTTAAAAAGTTAGAAAGGGAATTAAAAAAAATTATACCAAAAGAGGTATGACAGATCCAGGCCTCCTGGTAGCCTACAGAAATGGCAATAACCCGATAACCTGCTGGAGGATTAGGTGACGTGGTAGAGCTGTAAGATGGAGATGGGAAGCCTGTCACTTCATAGTCAGATAAACTATGAGATGCAGTCCACTGAACTTCACCTTGTTTATAGACCTAAGGTAGACAATAGAAAGCCTGGGAGTGGTTGATGATGGTGTTAGTTCAGACAGCCTGTATCTCTGCAATTCTCTTGGCCTTTTTATTTTTTTCTTGTTGATCACTTCCTGATCCCACAAGGCTTCCCTTGAGCCAGGTATTTTGTTCAAGACAGGAAAAAAAAAAGAATAAGGAAAGAGTTAACTAGTTTTATGCATCTTTGTGAAATAGGTAAATTACCTGGCCCCCTTTTAGCTCTTCTTCAATATCATTAATCAGAACAGTGGCACATGACTACTCCTGGGTACCTGGGAAGGAGAAAATATAAATACAGAGGAAGAGGGAGGGGGAAAAGTCAGAAAGCCATGGAGAACTGTTGAGTCAGCCAACTCACACCATCTACAATGGGTTCCTAGGAGTGAAGAGAAAGTGACTGGAGGTATGCAAAAAGATTAGAAGTTGAAGAAGAATGGCCATAGCTTCCTCCTTGCGGTGTTCTCAGAATATAGGAGGGTGGTTAGCAAGTGATATGTCAGTGACTGGAGAGATGAATGAAGCCAGGAGCTGTAAAAGCACCACACGCATGCCCAAGAGGAACAGTGTCTGGGATGAGAGTAAACGGGGTTGCGGACCTCCAGTGCTAATGAGAGGTAATCAGAGGCAGCAGGAAGAGGAAAAGGTCCTTTAACAAATTCCTTTGCAACACGTGGTGGTTTGAAAGACAATGGCGCCCAAAGGGAATGGCGCTATTAGGAGGTGTGGCTTTGTTGGAGTAGGTGGGGCCGTGTTGGAGGAAGTGTGTCACTGTCGGGGGCAGGTTTTGAGGTTTCCCATGTTCAAGCTGTGCCCAGTGTGACACTCAGTTCACTTCCTGTTGCCTGTGGATCAAGATGTAGAACTCTCAGCTCCCTCTCCAGCACCATGTCCTTCCACGTGGTTGCCATGATTCTCACCAGGAAGATGATGGACTCAACCTCTGAAACCGTAAGCCAGGCCCAATTAATTATTTTCCTTGATAAGAGTTGCCGTGGCCATGGTGTCTCTTCACAGCAGTAGAAAGCCTCACTACGACACAAAGTCACCAGTTTTCAGTGCCACTGAAGTCATCTCTTGCCTACAGCAACAGCAAAGTAAAAGATAAATGTTAACATCTGAAAACACATGTTCTTTCCCTGGGTCTCCCTCTTGGTGAGATTCGAATTGATTTTCTTAGGTGTACTGCACAGCCACTTAATAGTTTCCAGAAAGCTTGAGGAAACATCACATGTACACCGTCCTCCCCTTGCCCTCCCCAGCCCACAAACACCAAGAGATTCTGTGAGGAGTCTGAGTTCATTCTCGGTTCTTTTTTTCTTTTGCCTAACTGTATAGAAATTTGCTTAATTGGGTCTTTGTCATGCAGAGAATGTGAACAGATGGAGGAAGCAAAATTATTAATTCCATTTTCCCACCTCATTGATTGAGACATCACAAAGATTAAAAAAACTGGAGATTTTTTTTGTGCATTAGGATATGATCATGTAAGACACTTGTGGTTTTAGGAAGTCCTAGCTCAAAGCTATGTAACTGTCACTGGGATCTGCCTGACCCACCTCTCCATGTGGGGACACAAAGACAAAGGCATCTTTTGCTTTGCCCCATACTTACATGTTCAACAACGTCCCCCCTCCCCCACCTTGTAAATCTAGTGTCTCCCTAGGAGGCCCCACTTACTGCGGAACTAACCATGAATTGGGTATAGCTCTTTCCCTCCAAAAGGCTCAGTACTGCCTCTGGTGCCTGCTACAAGGGAGAGACTGTCAACATTTACTAAGTCAACTTGTAGGAAGAAATTAATTGAAGTTTGCCTTACCCTTTGATGTTTTCAATTAAATACTGCTTAATTGCAAAATAGGTTGATTCCAAACTCCTAGAATGATTTCACTGCAGGACTCATTTCTCTTGTGGGGTAAGGGGCTTCTCATTTTGCTGATGCTGCCATTTGGTGGTGGGGTTGACTACAAACACACTGTCTCGCTGACAGCCGCTGCAAGGACATCATCAAGCACTTTCCAGAGGGTGTGCTAACCACAGTGCTCCTCTCTTCTGGCCCTTACATAGCCAGCACTCCTTAACCAGACTGTTCCTATGATGCGGACACTTTGCTGTGTGCAGGAGCTGGAGTAAGGTTGGTGGGTACCACCATGAAAGTCTCACCTTAGTCACATGACGGGCAAAATACCTACAAACCCCCTGGGATGAGGTCTAAGTTCCTATCTCATGCGCATCATTCTTTCATCGTCAGCTCCTGCTCACTGGGATACATATAGAGACCCTCTTGTGATGGCTGTAAAACCAGAGTCATATTCGATCACCCGTGAATCCTAATGTCCCTGGAATACACAAAGTGAAAGGAGTTTGTCCAAATCTCAAAAAAAAAAAAAATGTTTGCTCATCTGCCTGTTTATAGTCTCATCTCTGAGAAAAAGGCAATCACATTTTATACTGCAACTTCAGTAGAATAAAGTAAGAAAAATCATGGCAGAGGAGATGGTTTAAGTCAGTAATGAGCTCACTGTGCAACAACAGGGACCTGACTTCAGATCCCAACATCCACTGAAAAGATGAGCATGTTGAATCATGCCTATAAACCTAGTGTTGGGGAACAGATTCAGGAGGATCCCTGAGACTTGCTGGTCAGTTAGTCTATTCAAGTCAGAAAGTTCCAGGTTAGATGAGAGACATCATCTCAAACAATAGGTGGGGGGTGATCAAGAAAGACACCTAGCACTGATCTCTGGCCTCCACACATTTGCATATATATTTGTGTGTACCAATACACACATGTGTATTCATACACACACACTCGCACACAAAGAAAAATAATAATAGTGCTTCATCAGATCAAGCTCCCTGGATCACTTTTCTGACTAAAGCTAAGTAGGGAAGGACTAGGTCTCTGGCCTGGTGATGCTCAAGTTGGGTCACTTTGGACAAGTCAGAGCTTCTTTCCCTGTGGCTGAGTCTGCCTAGCTCAGGTAGAAATCATTCATACGTTTTGTTCCAGATTTGAAGTTTATTACAAGATGGTGAGAGACCAGATGTTGTTTGGCTGGAAAAAGTATTAAGAATCATCTACATCCAAGCAGAATGGGCTCATCGATGTGACCTCACTGTCCCTAGATGTTTGCCTGAAGAATCTCTTCCATTGAGAAGTTACTGTATGTCTGAGAAGGCACTTTGCTGAGAGTTAGAAACTACCTTCCTAGCGGTGAGCTCTGTAAGAGTTTCATCATTAGAACTTCATTTTCCAGAATCAAAACTGCCCTCCCCCCTCACCCTTGAAGCCACTTCAATAAAAGGTCTTCCTAGTGGGCACTCAGAGGAAGTCATTTGTTTGATGTATATATTTAATTTCTTGTACATTTTTGCGCCTCATCTGCAAATCCCACTTTCTGTATTTATCTTGAGATCCTCCCAGGGCCTGTTGATGGCCATTCCTTCTTTCCAAGAAAAAAGATACATGGGTCCAAAGGGGCTCATACAAAAACAAGGATAAAGGGTGGGTAAAAATCACTGTCAAGGCTAAGCATTGGAATCCTTGTCTTTACTCATATGCCTGAACATTATAGTCGAGCAAAATATTGGACTGATTTCTCTCCTAGTTGATGACTTCATTGCTGGATTGAATATAAAACATTTTTTGCTTTGAAAAAACGAATGAACGCTTTAGTATGAATTCTTCCTAAATCATTTTTCAAGATTTCCTGTTACTTCATCTAAAGCTGCTTCCCATTAATAATCCCTCAGTACAAAGCACCAAGACACACAGACCCTGTAATTAGGGGGATTTCAATTACCTATGTGAGGAGGCAGGTAATTGACAATCTAATTAGTCTCGTTTCAATTACCATTTTTCTCTTCATTAGAGCAGTTAGTTGGAGAGTGGAGAGGGTTTGTAAAATATTCCAAGACCACGCATTTTCAAACTAGATTTACTAAAGATTGTGGCTGGACCATTCCAAGACAAGGGTGCATGAGCAATAGGGGGGGCAGGGGCCAGGACAGCTGCTGTGTGCAGCAACCAGACGAGCATACTGGAAGCTCATCAAGCAAAGCTGTGATTCAAAACCCTGGGGTGGAAGTTGGCAGGGCCTTCAGATGGGACTCATTCATTGTCCTGTGGAGACATTGCTTGAAATATGCATTGTTGAGTGAATTAATAATGGCTCTAATTTATTGAGTGCTTGCTATGGATTGAACACCAAGCAAGCATGTGACACACAGCATTCTGTCATTTTTATATTCCCATCGGTTCCCTGAGGATAATGATGTTATTATCATCTCTGTGTTATAGATGAAGAAGTTGAAGGGCACAGAGATTATGCCATTTTATCTAGGTATCGTGATTCTTCATCCACGTCTTGAACCGCCATGTACTTTTGTTGGCTTACAGAGGAGAACACGGCTTTGTATTTCAACAGACCTAGAAATAAATGCCAACATCACCGACCAACCTACTGTCCTCGTCTGGGCAAGGCTGTGGGCTTTATGAACCACAAGCTTTTCACTTATACAGCAATAATTATATTCTTGCTTATTGTTGAGAGAATTAAGAAAGCTAAACTATAAATGTAAAGAGCTGGTCAGGGTATCTAGAACACAAAAGGCTCTAAACCAGTCAATATTCTCACCCATTTAGATAACTAAATAAATGAAGTTGCTTTTTCTTGCTACTGAATATTTGTGAGCTATTGATACATACACATATAATGTGACTAGATAGATACATGTACATGCATAAAATACCTACATATACATCATAGAACACAGAGAGGAAAGTACGAAAGAGAGATTGATGTAAGCCCAGCCGTAATATGAGACCTTCAAAGGAAGCAGAGAATATAAGCCAAGAGAAACACTAATGCAAGACAATAGAGTTACAATGGACTCTCACAAATATAAGATATGCATATAATTTTTTAAAAGTTAAAGACACATTTAAAACATTAAAATATAAATGCAAATTTATTTTAAAGAAAATATTTTTAGCATAAATCTAAATATCATTTCAATGTATAATGAATACAAATTTTAATATTGAGTTATTCCACCTTCTGTTTTATCTTGGATCAAGTCTTTGAACTTCAGTATATCACTGACACACCTCCGTATCTCAATTCTGACCCACTCAATTTCAAGTGTGCAAGTAATGTGAAAGCTGAAGACTGTATTGGGTGTTGAAGGTCTAGCTTGCTCAAGAATATTACTCCCCAGTCAATCAGAACCCACAGGGGTTGTTTGTCTTTTCCAAAGATGAAGTGTGTCCCTCTCCCACCGGATGGAATTCTAACTCAAGTGCAGCAATAAAGGCTTGAGAAGAAGAACAAGCCTTTGAGATAAGTGTTGTGCCTTTCATTTTGTGTATGTGAATGTGTGTGGGGGTGCTCAAGTGCACACACATGGGTGGGAATAGGGTACATGTGCATTGAGTAGTGTGCATGTGGCGGTCAGAGGACAACTTTTGAGAGTCAGTTCTCCCTTCAAGGATCAAGCTCAGGTGGTCAGACTTGTCAGCAAAAGTGCCTTAACCGACTCAGCCATCTGGCCAGCCCATTACTCTGTGTTTTTTCTCACCAGGATCTGAGACTGAAGGATTTGACGAAGTTGACCCGTCAGTGAGCTCCCAAAGATCCACCATCTCCACTCAGATCCTCCTAGTTGTAAGGCAGGGAGGGACTTTGCCCTCTCCTTGGCTCATCTATTGCCTCTGCTTTGCTTGGGCATGCTTAACTCTTCATAGTTTACCACACTGTGTAATTCCCCCCTTCTACAATTTCAGGGTCCATTGATTGCTGATGGACTGAAATACCATGTTTGAATGATAGGATTTTGGAGACATTACTTGTGACCTTTGAGACTCTAGTGAGTGTGTGTGTGTGTGTGTGTGTGTGTGTGTGTGTGTGTGTGTGTGTGTGTGTGAGAGAGAGAGAGAGAGAGAGAGAGAGAGAGAGACAGAGACAGAGACAGAGACAGAGACAGAGACAGAGAGACAGGGAGACAGAGAGAATCCCTGGCATGGGATGTGATTATGAAAACCAGAGAGAATTCACATCAAGCACTACTGAAGAATGTTCTAACGGGGCAATAAATACTAAAGTCAGGCAAACCCCAAGCCACATGTTCTTTGCCCTAAATCATGCTAGCTGCTGTCTGGAAGACTGCACACACACACACACACACACACACACACACACACACACACACACAGGCAAACACGCAGCATCTGGCAGGCCATTCAGCTGATGCTGTCTTTGATGCTACTGTCTTGTTTCCTGAGAGTTGTTGGCTCTTGACGGTTCTGTGACCCGCCTGGCTTTACGGCTTCTCTGGCGTGGACAAGGAAATACCAGTCTTTTGGGGAGACTGTCATTTTGGTATGACTCTTGATGGATCTGCTTCTCTCAACTCTATGAATGTTCAGTTTTCTTCCTTTCTTGGACGTCCGGCTAGTCCAGCTTTGTCCAAATCTCAAGTGCTGGATTTAAAAAAATAAGACTAATTTTATTATCTTTATTTAGGTATGTGTGGGAGGAGGTATATGGACCTGAATTCTGGTGACCTTGAAAGACAGAAGTGTCAGATGCCCTGGAGCTGGAGTTAAAGGAAGCTGTGAGCTTTCTGTTTTGGTTGCTGGTTACCAAATGGGGGTCCTCTACAAGAACCGAGCTCAATCTTAATCACTGAGCTGTTTCTCCAGCCCCCCACCTTGAATTTCTTGATGTTGATTTTGCCTCTAGAAATGAGAGCTTTCATTGGGCATGGGTCATCTCAGAACCAGGAGTTACCAGGGCAACAATGAGTAAGCAGCAATCAGGTTTGTAACTTTAAAAGTTGGCATCATACATGCTGCACCCAGCAAGCACCTGCTTCCTTTACGCGAGTCTTGTTGGGATTACCATAAAAACCCTGGCCCCGGGCTTGACACCCTTGGATTTCACTAGATATAAAGCTTTTCCTGTGGTATTTATTTGGTGTACAAAGTTCACACATTACCATTCCTGAATGTTTAAGTCTTTTGGGGACTTCCACAAGGTGAGAAAGAGGACACAGGCAAATGGATTTTGGTCTTTTTACTTGTGATTCTAAAATATATCCTGTTGATCATAAATACTTATTGTGGTTGCAGTAGCATGGGTTTTGAGATGTAAATTGAATGTGAACATGTTTTTAATGGTGTGTGTGGGGGGGGTGCTGTTGGAAGAGGTTAGATCTATAAAAATATCAAGGCACTTGAAGGTTGCAGGGGTATGGTTCAGATACCCATAGACGACGCAAAAATTTGCTGCTCAAGATGTAGGTGGAGTGATGTTATTGTGTTAGTTTCTCAGATAAACTTAGTCTCTTGCTACAGCAGGTTCTCAAAAGCTCTGATTTTTTTTCTCAGTAGACAATCCTTGTCAAGCCTTACAAAGAGCTCAACCGCTGCTTATCTAGTTGTTCTTTGAATAACAGCATGCATGACTTTTCCAATCAACCTGTCACCCCTAAGGGACAGCTGGCTCAGGTCGTATATTTTTGTGGCCATGAAAGCCTGGATCGTAATCTCAGAGTTTAACTAACTGGACACTTCTGATCTTGATCAAGAGATGTGCTGTGTCCACACAGAGACCTGACGTGGGTTCGCATGGAGGTGTGGTCTGGACTACAAAGGCTTCCCAGTCTTCAGGGAAGACAGCATTGGCTGTCAATGACAGGTTTCGGCTCAAGCTCAGACACATTTACTGAGGTCCTGGGGTAGCTGTGTTCTCAAGTTCACTCCGGGGATTCCTACCTGGGGATGTGACATTTCTAAGGTGCTTTTTGGAGTATGCTGAGGATTAGTTTTAGAATGTGGATGCCCGACAGACTTTCTTTTAGTATCACTTAAAAAGGGAAAGAAGAAAAGAACGAGGCTGTCCCCACCAACAAAAAGACAACATTCCCTTAACCTTGCTCCTTCCAATGCCCACGGCTGCTGCGCTTTGCCAACTAGTAAATTTGCCCCTGACAAGCACAAAAGCTTCCTTTGAGGTTCAAAGGTTGAGTTTTATCTGCCTCCGGGGATACAATGTTGCTCTCTGCGGCGCGGGAATACTCCCGTTGGCATATTTGGAAAAGAGCTTGGTTTTCTAATGAATGAGTTGTGAAATAAGTTCCAAGGCTCCCTGGGAGACAGATGAGGTTTGCCCTGTCTTCCCCAACGTCAGCTGCATCTGTCTATCACACATAAAAGCAAAAGGAACACCTAAGCAAATCAATCCATCCCTCCAACTTCTGTAAAACATTAACTCCCCGAAGCAGGGGAAGGAGAGGGACTGGCGGGTGACTCACGTGTCTCTGTTTCCCTTCAAGCAAAGAAAAACTGCTCCGTTTTGCATCCTGATAAGATTATTTCAGGGAGTGGATTCTTGCTAGTATTTGTTACAACTGGGCCATTGACTAAGCTCAACGTTGGGTCCAGTGAAGGATTCAACGTTTCAGAAGCACTCCAAGAACTCTAGTAATTCAAGATCAGGCGCTGAAAATATATCGTTTCCCAAGTACCGCGCTGTACCATCCAATGTCCTACTGCCAAGGAATTCTATAGACTCTGGTGGGTATTGTTTCGTTTTGTTTTTTTCTCTGTATTCAATCATAACTCTGTAGATCTATAGGCAGAGAGAGGTGGGGAAATAATAAAAACTGGAAATAATGCTGGCACACTAACAAAACAGAAAAAGAGCTGATGTTCTCCTTACCACCAAGCTCACTTACTGCTTCAACATTTTATATAAAAAGCCTGATTTCACTGGAAGGAGGAAGGAAGGAAGGAAGGAAGGAAGGAAGGAAGGAAGGAAGGAAGGAAGGAAGGAAGGAAGGAAGGAAGGAAGGAGGAAAGGGGGTAAAAAGAAGGAAAAGTGATGGTTTTTTAGCAGCGCTCTTACCCCCAGGGAAAGGTCACGAAACACGACAGAATCCACTAACAAGAGTTTTATCAAGACAAGGAGAAAGGGATAGATGTGATCAGGCCTGTGGAAGGACACGGCAAGAAAGAGGGTGGGGGAATATGGGGCCTGTATTATAAAGGTCAGGTCGCACCGGCACACACAGGCCCACATGGTTATTCTACGCATGCGCATAGATCATGTGGTCACTTCCGCGCTATTATGTGACCACTTAGCCATGGGGCATAGGTTACGTAGGACATAGGATATATGACCCAGAAATGACTAGGTGGAGATGACTAAGTGTCCAGCTGGGCATGCACGACCATGGAGGCGTGGTTGGAATTCCTATCAAAGAGTGTAGGGAGGAGAGGGAGGGAGGGAAGGAGAGGATGGAGGACTCTTCAGTTCCAGTCAGGGTTGGAAGATATTGAAAACTGAAATGTTGGGATGTCTTGATCTGGTCATCCATTCTCAGCTATCATGCAGAGACTAGATTCACCGAGCTTCCCCCGGGGCCTAACATTTTCCAATCAAACATTAGTTGGGTATAGCCATAACTGTCCCTTATTGTTGGGCAAAGGGGTAGATGTTCAACTGGACTGAATTTCCCCTAAGATCCCAACATTTCAAAAACAAGCACAATGGAACAAATCAAGGGAGAATGATGGTGATTAGCTGAGTGACTGTAGGACTGTGCAGGGTGAGGAACTTTCCTCAGATGACATGAAACCAGAAGCACTCAGAAGAGAGGCCAAGGCTGCCAGGCACCCCAGGCCACCGTGGCTTACTATGTTTGTGTATTCTCCGACAGAGCAAGTACTCTCCCTCAGCTCGCAACTGACTCTCTGAACCAGGCTGCTCTTTAGAAAGCCTAAAGTATTTTTAGGAGGCTATTTGATTCTATCTCCTTTTAAGCAGTGTAAAAATATTCTTGGAACTGTGATGGCAGTGAACCTCGGTGATTAGATTATGCACAATCAACTTGGAGCCACAGGGATGTCAGAGTTACTACCCTACAGCATCCTGTCTAATATAGTCAGGTATAGACATCATGGAACCCTATCTGGAGAACACATACACTCCTCCTCCATCATGCTATAAGCTGAAACTAAGGACTGTGACTCTCTGTGACTCAGTCTCCAAATATATTTGACTAAGAATCCAGTTGTTTATTTTTATTGAATTTTTTTAAAAGTAGTCATTATGAAGTATCAGTCTTGGAACAGTTTGGGCAATGGCAATAGTCTACCAAATCCAGCTCTGGGTCGGTGATAACAGAATTGTATAAAACCAGCAAAGTTACAATCCTCACCGGTTTGCATTCCAAGAGGGAGTAGCAGGCAATGATACACACAAGTCATTTTGAGGGGTGTTCAATGAATGACCACACAAGAAGCAACATGGGAAAGAGGAAGGGGCACTTGGTCAGTGGGACAAAAGTTGACTTCAAAAAAGACCTGAGGACGTCCTCTGCCACCAAACACACTTCGGGATGGGGTTTCCTACATCACCTGCTTAAAAACAAATGAATAGTCCAGACACCTCTTCAAAACCAAAATATAACCCCGCAGTCAAGGTCTAGGATTATGTATCCGTGGAGGATAGAGCTGGCCCGTGTGAAGGGGATTCCATCGGCAGAACTTTACAGAAATGCCAGGAACACAATAATGTCAGCCACCCTGGGTTCTCACTTCCTAGAAATAGTTCAACTTGAACTTCCTAACTCTAAACATGACCTTGCCCAAAGGTCGTATGGGATTTCTTATCTGAAGTTTCCTGCTGTAAAGCTCATATGATTTCCAACCCCCCTTCTGACTTTCAGCTTCCCGTGGCATTTTCTGCCTGGGTTGAATCATCCAAGGCCCAGATAATTTTGCACTGTAGCTGTTCCCCATGCTACCCTTGCTTCTGAAATGCATTTGCAAGCCTTTCCTTCAACAAATGTCCCTGCTGCATCTCCAGCAAGGTCAGCAAAATTTTCTGCAAAGGATCAAATCGTAAATATTTAGATTTTGTGGGTCACATACGGTCTTTGCTGCATATTCTTAGTTTAGCTTTAAAAAAAAAAAAACAACTTTGAAAATGTAAAAGCTTGCAGGCTGTATGAAAAGTATCTGTGGACTCGACTTGGTCTGTGGCCCATAGTTTGCTAACCACTGCCTAGAACGTAACTCATGTAGTAAATGTGCAGCATTTGTTTGCTTATTGGAATCATCTGCATTTTCTCGAGCAATCTATGTGATGGGCAGTGGTTTACTTAAGCAAAGACTTGGGACTTGCTTACACATTTGCATGAAGTCACTGACTCACCCACTTTGACACATGTGAACTAGTGGTTCTCAGCCAGGACTGGGCTACACAACAGAATCATCTGGAAGGTTCTCTCGAAGCACCCAAGCTCAGGCCCCAGGGTAGATTAATGGCATCAGGCTGTCTGGATGGAGCCCAGGCATCTATATTTGCCTAATGTCCTCCAGGTGATTGTGTTTATGATTATGATTGGGTTAAGAGCCAATAGGTTGGGGCGATGACTTTCAAACTCTCACCCTCAGCAGAATCCTCCGGTAAACCCAGCTGGTGTGGAACTGATAGCCTCCAATTCAGGAGCTCTGGAATGGATGCTAGAGCTGCTTTTTCTAGTCGTTTCCTCTGCATTACTGCTGACCTGGGGACTACACTTTGGAGCCATTGTCAGAGAGAATGGACAATTGATCCAGTTAAGACTTTGCCTTCAGCTGGGCTTTCTCGGTTGGCTTGCTTGCCTGGTCTTCCAGGTGGTGTTTTTGCAGCATTGGGCTGTGGGCTTCTTCCCCCTTAACTTAGAAGTTTGTAGACTCAAGCAAAAGAAAGTTGAGAATGTAACTTGAAGGCAGGGACCATGAGAAATTTGGAGAAAACTCTAGACAAATGTTTATTTAATTTGGGGCCTGGTAAAGTTTGCAGGGAATGGGAGAGAAGCGTGCTCTCATTCGAGGGACAGAAGAAATCCTGAGTAAATAGCAGATGTTCAAATGCTGCTTTGAACATGTCTCCCATGGTATATAAGGCCCATGTTCAGGAAAATGATCAAATCCAGCAATACCAGTCCAAAGAGTTAGTTGATTGCATACATACTTGGACCAAATGTTTGTGGTGGGGGTTCATCCAGAGGAGAAAATATACCAGGCTTCATGAGGCAGTGTCAGGAGAACTGACAGGATCCTATGTATGACACATGGATAGGTTCATGTGTAAAACGTTCATCAATACATAGAGAATCCCATAAATTCTACATAATCTAAGATGGTCCTCCCTCAATCCCTGTAAGAGAGACCCTGATAAAACCTTGCTATTTTAAGTGTGATCCCTGGGCCAGAAGCACTGTTCTCCCAGGACTGCTGTTTAGAATAAAAATCATTATGACTTCTGTGGGCCACAGATACTTTTTCCTTCATGGGTCTGTTCTTCCATGAACAAAAAAAATTGAAAATTACATGTAATGATTCAGCTACTTTAAATATATACTGATATATTAAAACATGTTCTTTAACCGAAAAGTTTTCACTTCTGCATCAAAAAGAAATTAAACAGGCAGGTATGAAGGTGCATGCATATAGGTCCAGGACTAGAAGGGTTGAAATAAGAGGATCAGGAGTTCAAGGTCATCCCCTGCTACACAGAGAGCTTAAGGCACACCCGGACTAGATATGACCTTATCTCAAAGGGGAAAAAAAAGAGTTTTAAAGTAAAAATAAATGAAGTGGACAAGTTTCTGGACAAGAACACAGAACCTTCACCATCTCCCAGTTTCTGAATCAGAATCTCCATTTTAACTGACCTCCTCTGAAGACTCCGCTACACATTAAGTGCACTCAAATACACATCGCACTGCGCAGAAAGCTCACTGTAGGCTAATAAATAAGCAAAACTAGTAATTCTGACTTTTGCTGAATCCTGAAAATTTACCACTGCACTCTCTGCACCCCATCATCAACGCTGTGCTTCCAGAGTCCCTGTCGACCTTGAGGCTACGTGCTCTTAAACACACGAGGGAACACCACCACCACCACCACCCTGGGAGCCGTGGAGGACGAGAAGAGAATTCCATCAAGGTTCTTCCCCTTCAGAGCCACTCAGCAGTCACTCTGTGTGTCTGACTGTCTGGATAACTCCCAGAAATGAGGTGATCCCGGATGGTTTTCTGATAACGCTGGTGATTACAGACACTACCGCACAATACCACTGATTTCGGGAGACCTGAGCAAGGACCCTTTCTTCACTGACCATCGGAAGGGACTTGCATTATATAACCAACTCAACATTTGACATTGTGAACACAATAAAAAAAAAAGTCTATTTGCGTTAAAAACATAGCTTCATGAATAAGGATTAAAAATAGGAGCTCAAAAGCATGGAATTAATCACCAGTTTTTTGAATAGCTATGCTTTTCTTACTCTCTGTGATTCTTAAAACTTTCCAACAGTAAAATTACATTAAAATGTTAATTGTTAAAACAAACAAACAAAAAACAACAAAATAGATAGGCCTAGGGTGTAGCTCAGTTGTAAATCACTTCCCTAGCATGTGTGAAGCCCTGGGTTCAATTCCCAGTATCACGAAAAAAAAAGTAGTTAAAATGGGTAATTGATTTAAACATAAAACAAAAGCTATAACACTTGTAAAAGATAGACTATGAGGCAATATGAGTAACCTTGAACTTTACACTGACTTTGGGTATTACAAACGCAACATTGGGCACAATTGTGTGTGAATGGCCCCTATAGTTTCATATGTTTGAAGACTTGGTCCCCACTTTGTGGAACTGTTTGGGAGGGGTTAGGAGGCGTTACCTTGTTGGGGAAGGTGTGTTACCGGGGTATGGTGGGGCTTTGAGATTTCAAAAGCCTCCTATCTTTCCCAGTGTCGCTCTCTCTCTGCCTCATCTTGTGGATCAAGATGTAAGCTCTCAGCTTTTAGGGCCATTGCTTTGCTCCGTCATGACCTCTAGCCCTGTGAACCTCTAAAGTCATAAGCTCCAAATTAAATGCTTCCTTTTAAAAGCTGCCTTGGTCATGGTGTTTTATCAAAGTAATAGAAAAGCAGCTAAGACCATCAAGGAGGGAAAAGTTAACAAGTTGGACTTGACTGAGGCTCCAAAACTCTTAGAATGAGACACTAGGAAAGAATCAAAAGAAAAGCTACAAACAAAACAAAACAAACAAACAAATCAAAAAACAAAACAAAAAGCCAGGTGGTGGTGGTGCAAGCCTTTAATCCCAGCACTCAGGAGGCAGAGGCAGGTGGATCTCTGTGAGTTTGAGGCCAGTCTGGACGACAGATGGAGTTCCAGGAAAGGCACAAAGCTACACAGAGAAACTCTGTCTCAAAAAAACAAGAAAGAAAGAAAGAAAGAAAGAAAGAAAGAAAGAAAGAAAGAAAGAAAGAAAGAAAGAAAGAAAGAAAGAAAGAAAGAAAGAAAGAAAAGCTACAAGCTGTGAGGGAATGCTTGATAAATACATACCTAATGAAGATCTGAAAATGCCCACTGAGCTAAAACTGAACAGTAAGAAATCATACCAAGTTGAAAACATCCAAATCGCGTCACTGAAGACATACAAGTAGAAATACGCCTGAAAACATATTCCACACAGTATGTCTTGGAAACTCCAAAATAGAGCGATAAAATCTTCTATCTGTTACAAGGACTAAGATACAAAACACTGCTCACATTGAACGTTGGGAAGGATTTGAAGCCACCCGAGAGTTTTATTTATGACGAGTAACTCTGCAACACAAGATAGCTATGCAGGAAGAAAAAATTGTTCTTGGTTTTGTTTGTCTCATGTGCCCCTCAGGGTAGCTTCAAACTAGCTATGGAGTGGAGGATGGCCTTGAACTTCTGATCTTCTTCCCCCAGCCCTTTGCTGGGCTTACAGGTGTGCACCACAGTGCCCGCTTCAGAAGTGCTGAGGATCCAACCCAAGTCTTTGTGCATGGTAGAGAAACCATCTACCAACTGAGATGCACCCCTAGACCAACAATTCAGTCATTTCTTAGAAAGCTTATTGCACTCCTAAGTGAAAAAAAAAAAAGTATGGACAAACAGTGTTCACAGCAGTGTTGTGCTTCACAGGAAAAACTTGGAAACAGCCATCGTGTTGTTCAGTAGGTAAATGGACAAAGAAATAAACTACCAAGTCATGTGTGCATGAGAGAGAGAGAGAGAGAGAGAGAGAGAGAGAGAGAGAGAGAGAGAGAGAGAGAGAGAGAGAGAGAAAGAGTCTGTAGCCCAGGCTGTACTTAAACTCACTGCAACTAGCGAACCTTGAATTCATAGTCCTCACTTTTCAGCCAGTTAGTGCTAGGCATGCCCTGTCATGCTTAGTTGCTACCAAGCCATTCTTTTTTTTTTTTTTTTTTTGAGACAAGGTTTCTCTGTACAGCTTTTGTGCCTGTGCTGGATCTCCCTCTGTGGACCAGACTGGCCTCGAACTCACAGAGATCTGCCTGGCTCTGCCTCCTGAGTGCTGAGATCAAGCCATTCTTAATGAGGATTTTTGGTCAATTTTCCAAAAATCTATGATACCTCTAAATAATAAAATCCATGAATTCAATGCAGAGAAACTCCCCGCATAGCATGGGAGTACAGACTGAGAGCAGCCCCCATTGAGTTCTTCGATAAACCATCATGCTATGCAAGCTATTGACCTCATCAGTCTTTTCCAGCAAAACAAAGCGAAACGATCCAGACTGAGTTCCCAGCTTCATTCTTCCTTATCTCTGATCCCAGCCCATGCACACAACTACCGTGTAAGAAAGACGGTGTGGAAATAACCATGGCTACTGCATGTTGGGGGGTGGAGCAAGCACTTTGAATTATTTTGTTTAATCTGCTCCAACAACCCAGGGCAGGCTTTGTAATCAAGTCCTCATACGGTGAAGAAAACAAACCTCAGAGAATGTGGCTTCCTCCCACTTCCGTGCCTAATTATTGTGAGAGCTGAGTTTTAAACCCTAACCTCTTACATACCGACGCGGGGACTCGATGCATCATGTGACGCTTTCCTTTAACTCTGCGAACACTCTAGAGGCATAACCTCGAAGCTTTCTGTTGCTGTGGTTTGTCATATTGGTACACGCACTCAAAAGATTGTTCTTGCAAGGTGCATGCCTTGTCCAAAAATTAGCATTCTCTTCGCAGCTGTTCTGTTGGTAATACCGTCAAGTGACAACTTGTCGGGTGTCATTTAGACATGCCCCTGCTCTGAACAAACATGGCCTGCATCTCGTTATTTCAGATCCTAAGCAGCAGCAGCAGGCCCAAGCTGCCTCGGGAGCAATGTTAAAATAAATCAGGGGGGTAGGGAGAGAGCTCAGTTGGTAAAGCACTTGCCATGTATGTACAAGGACCTGAGTTCTTTGTTGTTGTTGTTGTTTGAGATAGGGTTTCTCTGTGTAGCTTTGCACCTTTCCAGGAATTTGCTTTGTAGACCAGGCTAGTCTCAAACTCACAGAGATCCACCTGCCTCTGCCTCCCAAGTGTTGGGATTAATGGTGTGCGCCACCACTGCCCAGCAAGGACCTGAGTTCTAATCCCCAGCATATAACACATGTAAAAAGCCAGATGTAACATATGCCTATAACCCTAGAACAAGGAATCTGGGGTCCTAGGTAACCAATCCAGCCTAGTCAGCAGCCCTGAGCTCGGTGAGAGACCCTATCTCAAAAACATAAGGTGGAGAGTGATTTAGGGTGGTATTCTGCATCCATGTCTGGCCTTTTCACGTATACGCACTCATGTGCAGAAATGTTATCACACAATAAATGAATAAAGAAACCCAATGATGAGGAAACAGTGTTAGCTCGTTCTACACACCATAGCTATAAGGCTTTCCTGGTAACGTGACCAAGACTCAGAGGCGTGAGCTCTGGGGTCCACAAGAGAGGAGCTGAACCGCTGTGACACGTTGCCTTTCTATCAACTATTGAGTGTTAATAAATCACCACTTTCTTAGATTTTATACAGATCTGTTCCATTCACTTTGGTAATATTACTAGAGACAATAAAAATGGGTTAACCCTTCTTTAGGGTACACTCGACAAGCTTATGGGAAGCCTGGTGGACTTGAATCAGGCTAGCAAGCCTTAATATGAAGCAATATAGAAGCTCTGCTGGTCTTACTCTTACTCTTTAGTGTCTCCAGCAATGAGCATCCTGCTGGAAATGAGGATTGAACAAATGCTCTTCCATAGCCATTCAGGTTTTTAGTAGTAGAATTTCAAGAGTGGATACAAAGTCTACCCATCCTTGTGTTCAAATACTAACTCTGCCTTTTTCCCTTTCTTTTTCCATTTTCTATCATTATTAGCATTATAATCTATTGAGTCCATTCAGTGTTGCCGGTGTGTATATGTGCTTAGAGGGGTTCATCGCTGGGAAGAGGACTCTCTTATCAGTCACTAATGGTCTATAGTTTCTCCTCTAACGTGGGGACTTGTGAGATTTCCCCCATCCATGCTGACATGTCTACTGATGTTGACATTGTTCAGGTCTTTTGAAAGAGACCGCAGTGTTGAGATGTTAGTTCCTCTCATTTGATGTGTGAGCTTGGTACATTATCTTGCTGGGCGGGAGTGACTGTGTCAACAGCAGAGCATCCTAGTACTTGTTTCCTGTTCCTAGAATGGGTAAAGTGAGATTAGACACTTAACCTGGCTAGTGAAGAACCTGGTATACAGATGGTGACAAATAGTAGCCTCTGCTTCTTCATTTCCTTGCAACCTAGCCTGCTGTTTGAAAGACCAGAAAACAAAGCAAAAACTCCCTGTAAAATAAATTGGGGATAATAATGGCTTTACCATGGAAACATATACATCCATGGCTTATATTAACATGCCGTATTTAAGGCATTCAGAAATATAGTTAGCTTGTGATTTCTCAATGCAAAATAGGTTATTTACACTGCAAAACTGATCTCTGCAAACTGAAATCCTGGTCCCACGAATCTGCTTTCAGCTCATCTTCTAAATTCCATCCATCCTCGGATCTTTGGGCTGTGACGGTTTTATGGAGGTCGTGGTGGAGAGCCGTAGCTTGTCAGTTACACCTCATAGATATGAGGGCACACAGATAAAAATCTATTAGGCCAGCAGGGCACCCATTAATGTTCAGTGGCAGTAATTAAATCCGGATGGAAAAATAACTACAAATATTTCCCCCAAAACATCTGAACCAGATGTTTTGGCAACTGGATCAGGGCGCGCGGACCTAAAAAACCCCACATGCTACAGGCCACGGCCCTTGGGGTGAGGGGCCTTCTCTGTGAGCCTGGAGTAGCATACTGCCTCAGCCTGCTGGCAATAGGATAAATGGTCAAATGAATTCTCTCCTCATGTCCCTAATGTGTGACTGTGGTCCACTGAACACATAGAACAACAACCAGAGCTGTGAATTCCCTAAAAATCCCTCTAATAGCAAGGCAAAATGATGAGCACATTTACCTTGGCAGGTGAGAGCCCTCAACCAGTTCCCACAGGCACTCTAGCTTGGTCAAGCCTCATAGCTCAGCCTCCCAGGTAGCATATCCATGATACGATTTCCTAATTAATAGGCAGTAAAAATATTAATTATTGCCATTTTCATTTAGTGTTCAATTAACAAATGAAAACCTAAAACACATTTCGCGGCTGGCCGAAGGTGACCTGGGGACCTCTACATCAACAGCATCTTTTTCTTAACTTGCCTTTGAGCTTGTTGCTCTACCCTTCTGTTTTGCTTCTTGAAGACACCTACTCTGACCTATTTCCCCTCTTGGGAGCTCATTTCAATGTCTTGATAAAACGTTTTCCCAAGAGGCAAAGCACCTTCTAGTCCTGGCATGAGTATCTACCATGACGTTGCCATGCTATTCTGTCGGAAAATGAGATGGGGGGAGGTCTCTGTTCTGTGGGGACTTAAATGAATAGCGGTGATGTCAGAGTTTCCATCTGATGCCAGTTTCCATCTTCAGGGCCAACAGGGCAGCCCTGGAGCAGCTGGACTTTGAGTCAGAGCAGTGCACCTTGAATTTAAAGAAAGAAGGGGAGAAGGGACCCACCAGCCAAGATGTCCATGCCACTCTGCACAAATGAGTGACATCAGATACCAGCTCATTGGGTTGGTGGCTTTCCTCTGTCAAGTCAATTGCTACCTTGGTAAATAACTGATTAGAGTTAATTTATCGCCAGTGTTAAAGAGGTTAATGACACTATTATTTTCTCTGCTCCTGGGTTTTCCTGTCGGGCTGTGGGATTACATTCTGAGTCACTTCTTCCGACGGGAGCTATCAGAGAGAGGACCCCCTTGGATAATAAATAACCTTGAAAAATAATGTGTCCTTCAGAAAGAGGAAATTTAAAAAATTAAGTTAATTGCAGAGACTTTGGAGGAAATAGTGAGTGGAACACACCTTTAATCGCAGCACTCAACAGGCAGAGGTAGATGGATCTCTGTGAGCTCCAGGCCAGCCTGGTCTACAAAGTGAGTGTCAGGACAGCCAAGGTTACACAGAGAGACTCTTTCTCAACAAAACAAAACAAACAAACAACAACAGCATGGTGACATGATCACAATTCTAGATCCTGCCTCAAAAAAACAAAGGGGGTTGGGGATTTAGCTCAGTGGTCAATGTTCACTTAGCGAACTTGGTTCTTAGCTCTGGGGGAGAAAACAAAAACAAAAAACTAAAACAAAACAAACAGTGACATGGTAACAACTCTGTAAAACATGGTACCACACTAACCCCCATGCATCACTGAACCTATAATTCCATCAGTTCTGACCATTTCAAGTTGACATAGAGTAACCTTAAGAATTACAGATATCTTCTAACCAGCCTTCCAATTTCTTCTTGCTTTATTTGCCCATCAAGTGTTGCTTTGAAGCCATGAGGCCCAGTTGTGAAAAGGCTCATTTACATACTCCTAATTCCTGTACCAGTATACCATATATTTGAACACTGCAAAATCTCCTCAAGTCATGATTGGGCCCACATCTTTCTTTCCTCTCTTCAACTCAGCTAGTATAATGGTTTGTTGATCTGGTAATAGCTAATTGCATGTGTTTGTAAAAATCTGTGGTATTGGGCTTGAGAGATGGCTCAGCAGTTAAGAACATTGATGGTTCATCCAGAGGACTCAGGCTTGATCCCCAGCACCGACATAGCATTCACAACCATATGTAACTCCAGTTCCAGGGAATGTACTGGCCTCTTCTGCCCTCCACAGGCATGGCCCACACATAGTCCTCAGATACATGTGCAGAAAAGACACCCGTACATAAAAAATGAATTTTTAAAAAAGCCTATGGTATCATTAACAGCTTGAATGTTACTTTTAAATGATTAGATAATACAATTAGATGGACCATTTGGAGAGCTCTGTGGGTCTTCATTTTGACAATTCCCATAAGGTCTGTTCTTGGGGCCAGTGAGAGGGGTCAGCCTATAAAAGCACTAGCTATACCTGCCTGCTGTGGATATCACTCTGTATAAATAAAACACTGATGGGCCAGTAGCTAGACAGGAAGTATAGGGGAGACTAACAGAGAGGAGAATTGAGGGAACAGGAAGGCAGAGGGGAGACTACAGCCGCAGGACAAGGAAGATGTAAGGTACCAGTAAGCCTCGAGCCACGTGGCAAAGTATAGATTAATAGAAATGGGCTAAATATAAGAGTAAGAGCTAGACAGTGATATGCCTGAGCTAATGGCCAAGTAGTTTAAATAATATAAGTGTCTGTGTGTTTATTTTATAAATGGGCTATCGAACTGCTGGGGCTTGGCGGGACCAGGAAAGAAAACTCTCCAGCTACAAAAGGCGCCCAATGGCTCCAGTTTCCACCTTAAACCTTATTGGTGACCTGAGATGGATCCTCAAAACCTAGGTTTTTAATAAATAAATAAATAAATAAATAAATAAATAAATAAATAAATAAATAAATAAATAAATAAATAGCAAGTGTGGTGGTACAAGTGTGTAATCGCAACACTCCTAGGGAGAGAGGAATCAGATACAAGAGAATCACCCTCAAGCTTGCAGGCCCACAAGCCTGGAGCACACAGTACAGTAGCAGACTCAAGATGGATCCTTCCTGCTAGACAAGGTTGGAAGGAAAGAACAGGGTTGCCCCCTTCCCAGAGAGAAAAGTTTGCCACTAATCAACTAAGCTCTAAAATATTTTCATGTAGCCTTATGTCTTACTCCTACATAAAAATGTGTGGAACTTTACCCATGATGATTGCGGGTCATTGCTGAGGTCAGGTTCAACTTCCTAAGATGGCTCTTCTTTTCAGACAGATTTATTTCCATTTTGTGTGTGTGAGTGTTTTGCTTTCATGGACGTTAGTGCTAGTGCGCTGCATGCGTGTCTGGTACCGGCAGAAGCCGGAAGAGGGCACTGGTTCTCCCGGAAACCAGACTTACAGACGATTGTGAGCCGCCACGTGGGTCCTGGGAATGGAACCCCGGTCCTTTTCAACAGTAGCTAGTGCGCTTAACTGCTGAGCCATCTCTCTCTCTAGCCCAAGACAGCTTTTCTCTCATCTAAACACGGGCATCTGTTTTTCTTGCATATCTTCAGTCCCCTTTACTCCACTTCCGAGTTTCTTCTCCACAGAAGAGCTGGAAATTTGATCACCTCAGGAAATTCTCGCTAGGATGAGAGTCGTAGAAAACAGAGTGTCTGTGGCTGGGACGTAGAGAAGTCCTCTGGGTATACCCACCAACTAAGTCATTTGGCCTTCTGAGCCACACTAGGTGAGTACAGTTCAAGCATTCATACACTAAAATGGGCCTGGTGTGTCTCCTAAGGGTTCACGTGCTGACAGCTAAGTGCTCCATGCGGCGACATCTTAAGTGCACCTACTGGGAGATGTTTATACCATTGAGTCAGAGTCTGGGGGGTGGGGAGGGGCAGGGTGGTTAAGACAGGTTCTCACGGGACCTGGTTAATTCTCTAGAGATGGTCTTTATAAATGGACCTGATCTTTCCCAGCCTTCCTGCCTAGTGATGTGAGCTCTCTGTCCTGCCTGTTCCTACCATATGACAGTGAAATGCCAAATCAATAAGACTTTCCAATTCTGGACTTCAAGTCTTGAAAACTAAATATAACTACTTCCTCCAAAAGTAACCAGCCTCAAAGTTTTCTCTTTATAATGAAAAAAGAGAGAGAAATAGTACATATATTTTATAAAAAATATCAAGGTTTTTTTCCCCCTTGTGAAACTCTTAGATACTCAGAATTATAAATATTAGTTCTATGAGTCCCAGCAGCCACATACAGACATGCATACCTGTATGAAGTCCCCCCTGGGAGGGGGGGGCGGAGCTGGTAGAAAGCAACTTGAAACATTGATGCCTTTCTTATCCCCTGTGTGTGGACCACAGCATCCATAGCATGTGGAAATTAGCATTCACTCACTATCATCCAGTACTCTAGACTCCTGAATTCTAATTACGACTTGAAGTGTGTATGCGCTTATTCCCACTGAACACAGGAGGATACTAAAACTTTGAGAAGCTAAGCTATTGTAGAGTCACACAGCTGTCAGTACAGAAATGACTTCAAAGCTTGTGCTTTTCGCGTGACACCTCCCTACCTCACAGTGTCGTGCCCCTTGTGTTGACATTCCCGTCCCTGGGAAACAGCCAACGTCTCCAGGCTAAACATTAGTCCAGACATCAAATGCTTTCGTCCATTTTGACATTGGTCATTAACTCTAAGCATGTAAAGGAATCTGTTTGGGTTATGAATCACTGTGTTTTGAAAACTCATCCCCGTGGCCTTGGTAAACTTCAGAGATGTAACAAGTAACCTAACTACTCCCATGGCCTGTCTGGTATGTTTTATCCTACTGGACCATCACATGAGTTTGCTGTTGGTTGCAAGCAGACATGAACAGGTCGGCTAATTTCAGATCTCTTGACTCTGAGGCATAACTGCTAAACAAGCAAATGAAGAAATCTCAGGGAACTGTGATTGGAAAACAGGAAGTGGTCAAGGAAGGAGGGGTGAGGATGGAGAAAGAACATAATCCCAGCTGCCACTGTACAGCTGTCCTACACTATCCATAAACTCAATGGTGACCACCATGTCCCCTTCCCCCAGGCCAGTCCTTTGCCTCAGTGTTCAAAGCCATCATCAGAGGATTAGATTGTGAGGTCCGGGTCACTTGTCCTCTCTTTCGTCTGTCCTCTCGGAAACAGGGGGGAAAAGTTTATAATGTGTATTAAAAAGTACCAACTTGACCTCTCAACTGAGACTCACCCCAGGGAGACCCACCCACCTAAGAAAGGGGTTCTTGTATTCTTTTGTTGAGCACCAAAACAAAATAAAAGGTCCCCTACAAGTACTTCTGGTTCTATTAGCCATAAAAGATCAGAGGTATTGGTTTATTTGACTGAGAACACAGAGAGAGGAATCGAGCTTTCTTTACTTCCTAAACGTGTAACCCTGGTTCTTGTTTGCTGGCTTTAAACATAATAGTACTTATTTTCTAATATTGTGGTTTTATTGATTGTATAAGATGTGATAACATAGGAAATAATGATCTGTGGTTTGATTTAAGCAACCTCTGTTTACTGCTATTTGAAATTATGGAAAAAGTGTTGCTCTTGGTAAAATGAGCCTCCAAGAGGGAGATGTGACTCTGTGGGATGTCGTCAAGAATCCTGCTGTCTGCTTGCTTCTTCTCCGGCGTGTCTACTTCGTGTGCCACGTAAAGCTCAACACATTTCGATAGGAAATCTCCAAGGCTAAAATGTGGTGGTAGCTGGAATACAGTGAACGTTCAATGATCATTGAATCGAAACTTTTATCGTTTTACAGGATTACATCTGGAGGTACAATCTATTAGTCAATCACCATACCTCACCACAGCTCTTGTTTGTAAGGACAACCCCTGAGTCCTCCTAAATCCGAGGAGGGTTGTGTTTGCTGGGTTTCTTAATTAAACCACTAGTATCTGTCATATTCATTTCTCTTTCAACCTTACACCTTAAGATCCTCTCTAAATTACCTCTTTTGCCAGGAGAGCATCATCACTGCTCATCTGTCATGACCAAAATCATTAGTCAGGGTGCCGCTATGTCCAAGTGATGTGAGTAGCTTCACGGGAAAATTGGGCACAGAAAGGACCACACAATGTAGCTAGAGTTTTCCTGCTTTGCCCACAGTCAGGACAAATCTTTGTCACCTGCCAGTCCCACAGCCGCTCAGACCCAACCAAGTAAACACAGAGACTTATATTGCTTATAAACTGTATGGCCATGGCAGGCTTCTTGCTAACTGTTCTTATATCTTAAATTAACCCATTTCTATAAATCTATACCTTGCCACATGGCTGGTGGCTTACCGGCGTCATTACATGCTGCTTGTCCTGGCGGCAGCTGACAGTGTCTCTCCGCCTCCGCCTTCCGCTTCCCAGAATTCTCCTCTCTCCTTGTCCCACCTACTTCCTGCCTGGCCACTGGCCAATCAGTGTTTTATTTATTGACCAATCAGAGCAATTTGACATACAGACCATCCCACAGCAACATAACCTGTCTTTTGGGAAGCTTATGAATTAATTTGGAACCAAGATACAAAGTAGGCACATACACAACTTTCCTAACAGTAAACTCACTATGGAGCTGAGTCCACTCCCAAGTAGGGAGCCTTGAACTCAGAAAGAGGATGCTCATTGGAGAATGTGGGCAACAAAGAAGGAGGTGAGAGTTCATGGACCACATTCGCTCTCGGGAAGGGGACCAATGGAAGAAGACAGTTTCAATAAGAGAGAAGAATCTGTCTAGCCTAGTAACCTAGAGTAAGATAAGACATAGTTGCCAAGGAATGTTCCAGTATGTATTGGAACAATATTTTTCAATATTCAGAACTGTCAGTGAACAACAACAAAATCCATGAGAATTTTTTTTCTTATTATTTTGTTTTGTCTCCTCCAACCAACCTCTAGAGTGAACTTTCCAACTTCTTCCTTTGGCCCCCTTAGACTTAATGTTGATGTACTATGTGGTTCCAGAAAATTCCTGATAACCTCTCGCTTGAATTTACATACTGGTCATAGCCATCCAACTATTTTTCAATCATTTTGCTTATTTTATATAAGTAATTTTCTAGTTTCATGATGATAGGTCTTAAATTGTTGTTGTTTTTAATTATTTCCTCCTCAAAATGGTTTCTGGATCCCTGGGGTCCTCCTGCCCACTGTTCCTCTGGATTTTTCTAAGTTTCTGAACCCTCAAGTCCATACAGAGCTGGAAGGGAGCATTCCAAAGGGATAGTTTATATTCACAATACGGCAAGCAGCTCTGGGAGTTTTGTTAAGATGCCAAGAGGGTTCCTAACAAAAGCATTGTGTGTGCCTTTGTTTGAAATGTTATTTTTATGATGCCAGCTATGGTAATTGTGCTGTCTCTAGAGTGATGGGAGTAGGTAGCTAATTTTCAGTGATTCAGACCAGTGTTGTTAGTCTCTGTGTTTATGGTCCTGATCTCATCAGACGAGGGCTGCTTGTTTTCCTCGGGAGAATCATAAACACTCTTTCATCTCTTGGATTTTGTTTTTGTCATTTGGAATGTCTAGTTATCTCGGGTCTTGTGGTCCTTAGCCTATCCTCTGCCCCAGTCATATTCGTATTGAAGGGTAGGAGAAGCAAGAGCACACTGACGTACAGAGTATTCATTTCAAATCTCTCACTTGGGTCTTGCGATCTTGAGTTAAAGGTACATATTTCCAGTTCAATGTGTCTATGGCCAGTAATACACTTGGAACAATAACGAGCCAGCCAATCAAATGCATACTTCTTGCAGAGGGAAGAAGATGAGAAACTACATGTGGCTTTTACTTTAAATGACTTTCCATGGGTTTTTCTAGCTTATTTTTGCTCCTAAAAATTATTTTGGCTCCAGAGATTTTTTTCACTTCTTTGAGAATTTCCTACAATGTGTTTTGATCATATTTCCCCACTCCTAAAATTCCTTCTGGATCCACAGCCCCTTTCTATCCTTCCAATGTTGTGTCCTTTTTTTCCCTCTACCTGTCAAATCCAATTTGTGATGTCAGTATGTTCTTGGATGTACAGCGATCCACTGGAGACTGGTCAACTTACCAAGGGCTATACTTTTTTTTGATTTTTTCATTTGTTTGTTTATTTTGAGACAGGATTTCTTTATATAGCAGACCTGGCTGTCCTGGAATTCTCTATAGTCCAGGCTGGCCTTGAATTTACAGAGATCCACCTGCCCCTGCCTCTGCCTCTGCCTCTGCCTCTGCCTCTGCCTCTGCCTCTGCCTCTGCCTCTGCCTCTGCCTCTCCTATGCCTCTGCCTCTGCCTCTGCCTCTCCTCTGCCTCTGCCTCCGGGTGCTGAAATTAAAGATGTGCACCCCCACCCAGCAGGATACACTTTTTAAGGAAACTGACAATCTCTCAGCAGCTCTCAGTTGCCAATGGCTCCTTGGCTAGGGCTGGGACTATCCTCTCCATGCTGACATTTGGTCTGGCTTGAGTTTGCACAGGTCTTCGGATGCTCTCACAATCACTGTGCATTCCTATATGCACTGTCTGGAGGGCTCGTTCCTTGTACTCTTCCACTGCCTCTGGCTCTTACAGAGATTTTTGATGGCTATTCTCTTCCCAAGTCAAAGACTGGTCATCTATGGGGGGTAGGTGGGAGAAGGAGAGATCCACCTTCCTCAGACTAGTAATTTTTTTTTTTTCTCAATCAGCAACATACCTTGAAGGCTCACTGTGGTTAGGAAACTACACATCAGCCTTCTCAAGTGGTAGAAGGTGTAAGTAAAAGTAACACAGCTTGGAGAAGACAAACAATGCAATTAAATGTTTGAGCATCAATGCCTGTTTCTATAAAAGCTAGGAAGCCATAGCCAGAATGGACCAAGTACAGTATTTTTTTTTAATTGCTAAATAATGAATTACTAGAGTTTAATAGAATTAGAATAAAAAAGCAAGTATTTCTTATCTTCCATTTCTTCCAGATCATAAATTGAAGGCTTTAGGTCTCTCAAGAGGTTGGGTCTAACTTTTGGCTGAGGTACAGTCCTTATCTGGCAAGGTGGGGGACAGGCTACAAGTACTTCCCATAAGGCTGTTGGCAGTCTCCGGTCTCTTGTCACCTCTTAGAATGAGGACTTCAGTGTCTTGTTGGCTGAAGACCTGGAGACCATATTTAGAACCTTGTCACCTTCTCCATGGGACATTCCATAGCATGGCTGCTGGCTTCCCTCAGAGCATGCCAGAAAGAACATGTGGTGGTATTTCATGTGTGCACCACAGTAAAGCTTATCTGGGGATCAGAGGAGAAAGCCAGCCGCTATAGTAAACACAGGCAGTGGTGGCACACACCTTTAATCCGAGCACTAACCATAGAGGTCTGGAGGTCTGTACAGACAGACAGGAAGTGACAGGGCTGGGCAGAAAGAGGAAGTGATGTAGCTGGGCAGAGAGAGGAAGTGAGACAGCAGGGGCAGAAAGGCATATGGGCATGGGTATAGAGGAAGTAGTTCCCTTTTGGGCTGAGGATTTCTGAGGGTAAGAACGTGGCTGGCTTCTTTCTGATTCCCCGATTTCTCAGTTTTTACCCCAATATCTGGCTCCAGGATTTTTATTAATAAGACTGTTTAGCAATTTGTCTTACAAGAACACTGAAGACCAAAGTCATGGTCCTCATGAAGTCTAAACTCAGAAATGGGCTGCTGTTGCCTTTATCACGTTCTGTCTGCTAGAAAGCAGTCACTGAGGGCTGGAGAGACAGGGAGCTCAGTCTTTGTTCCTATTCTCAGGGTGTCTTTCCTGCTTTATTTTTAGTGTATCTTCCCATCTGTGAGTGTAGATGTGCGCATGCCACTGCCCACATACGGAGGTCAGAGGACAACCTCGGGTGTCATCTTGGACTTCCACCTTATTTGGGACATGGTTGTCAACAGGCTCCAGGGGACTCCTCTGTCCGCATCTCTCATCTCACAGTAGGAGGAGGACTAAGCCATCTGGCTCTATGTGAGGACTGATGAGCCAGTCCTTTCACTTGGCCGGGAACTGTGGTCCTCATGGAGCCGTCTCTCCAGCCTCAGAATGTCTTTTCTTAACTTGTATAACACCCCCCCACTCTCTCTCTCTGGAGTTCTCAAGTGTCTGTTGCTAAGATTACCTCTTACATCATCCCAATCTAATTTATGTGCCTGTTCTTCTCAAAATATCCTGAGTTTTCTTTTATAACATTTATTATAATTTAATGAGTTCATTTAATGTATGAACTTCTCTAGACTGCAAACTCTGTTAATGAAGGATTCTGTCTGCTGTATTCCTTATTGTACAAAATGTCAAGTGCAGGGCCTGGTGTGCACTAGGTGCTCAATAAATATTTATCAATTAAATAAGTTTCCTTCCCTAATGTCGTATACCATTTGGCATGAGCTACAGACCCTGTTTGAAATCTCTTTGAGGACAGTTTAATATTTTATATGCTTTGATGATTCGTCTGTGTATTCCAGTCAAGTCTGTTCTAATCTATTCTTAACTATTTGGCAGTTCTCATGGTTGGAGTGCTCCTGAAGGTCCTCTGGCGTCTGGGAGGATACAAAGGACAGAGCAGAGGAATTTTGACTGAATCATTTGTGGTCTGTCTGTGCTGGTGGTCTTATCCCTTTAAGATTTTGCTCCCAGCTCCAATAGACTCGGCAAATGACTTACAGAAATCACATACTGAGCACCTTTAGATTTGAGCAATTAATGCTAAAGTCACTGTGTTTCCTGTTCATCTCTGGATATCTCTTTTTTGGGCAGACTCTGGCTTTGTTGTCTTAGATTTTGTGGTTGTTGTTTGTTAAGTTTGGGGTTCAGGTGAGGCCGCGCCATCTTACTGGTTCTCTTCGACAGCTCTTGTTCCTTGATATTTCAGAGGTCCCTAGCTTGGACTTAATAGTGGATACACACTTTCGTTTGGCACAGCCCCAGAATCCCTGCCTTGTTGCGCCCTTCCCTGACCCTTGTGACACACCCCGTGGACAGCCTTGTCTGTTCAGGAATGGCCAAGCCATGCTTTCCACTGCCCTGCGTCAAGGGGTGACTTGGTTTCCCTCACAGTTTCTCTTGGTTTATATGATGCTTTGGGTTTCACTGGCTCACATTAACACACAGCATTTCTACTGTAAAAGCTGAGGAACAAGTGACCCATCATTTAGGGACACTGAGAAGGACACTGTGTTCCAGCAGTTGATGGGAGTCCCCAGAGAGTCTGGACCTCCTATATTTGTGACATTCTCTGAACACTTGTTACTGTCCAATACAGTTGATGTCACAAGGGCTCAATGCCTCATCATCCAGAGAGCCCCTGGGATCATTCTCATTATATTTCTGTCCACAAAGGCCAACTCAGCAGACTTTAGAAAAAGCTACTGCTTTATTCTTATAATTTCTCATTGTTTTTACTAGAAAGAGCAAGATCATTATAGCTTGCTTCCAGAACACGTCCTCCTTTTTCTTATAATTATATTCTACCACTGTAAAACTGGTGTTTCCATAAAACATATCCATATGCATATTCATTAAGTATTCCATTAATACAAAAGTACCTAACAGCATAGTCTCTATTACTGAATGCAGTTACACTGCTCTATGCCCTGTGTTGATGAGGTTTCTTCCCTTCACTAATTTAACTGTGTCAAGATGTCAAACTGACTGAGTCACAGAGTGTCCATGTCACTTCAAATAACTCCCTCAGCTTCTTGGATCTCAATGTCCCCATCAATGAAATGGACAGAAATAGTGGCAGCTGCCTCCCAGGATTATGGAACTGGATATAGGTACCAAGGAAGGGATATTGTGAACTTGCATCGGCCTCTTGTGTCTAGGGGTAAAGACCAAATAAGCCCAAGGAAGGTCTTCATTCTGGGAAGTGTCTCCAAAATGTCTCAGCTATCTTCTCAGCTCATTTCCCAGAACTATTTCAGACCCGGTCCTTAGCCTAGCTCCTTGGCCACCCTGAGGCATGACCTATTTCAGGCACCCATTAGCCAGCCTACCTAATCCAGCTCTGTTCTTTCCCACACAACTGCCTAACTCACGCTCCCTTTTAATTCTCTGCTTCCATTCCCTACAGCATCCTCACCCAAGTCTGTTTCGTTTTCCACACCCCTCATCCCTTAGTCTGTGCTGCTTCTAAATTCCTGTTTCTAAAACCAAGTTTCTCTGAAAGGTGTTCTGACATTGCTATGAACTATAGCCTGTCTAGTGATGCTCTATGGTCATACTTAGCACAAATCACGAGCTTTAAAAAAGATACTTAAAAAAGATACCCTTCGTGATGAATATGGAGTCTAAGTTATTCTTGGCCATTTATGAGTGCTCGGCCTTGCTGTGATGTCAATCGCCCTATTTAGAAAGATTTGCTCCCGTCAGCCTTCTTCTCCTCCTAGCTGTGTGTTCTGTTACCATTGTTATTATCAACAATAATGACTGTTGTGTATGCGTTACTTCTTGGTTTACTGATATGCCGCCTGCTTCCCTTGTTCTACCGAAGAACTTAATATGACTTCATGAGAAGATGTAAAATAATAATAATAATAATAATAATAATAATAATAACAAAGCACCATGAAACAGATTTAAAATAAGTGGAAAAATAGGGAAACGAAAGTCCGGGTCTAAAATGGGTTTTGGAAGAAAACTAAGGCATGGCTTCATAGCATCCAAACCCACACAGTTACCCTGAGAAGACCCCCAACCTGGCTCTCAAATCTGCCTATCTGTGCCAAAAGGAAAGCCCCCAAGCATGAGAACAATTCAGTGTTTGAAAGAGAAACTCAAAGAATTCATTCAGAAGAAACACACTCATCTGTGATAAGACCGGCTAGTTCTTACCATAGGGGTTGTGGAAAAACACACAGAGAAACCCAAGCCAGGGGAGGCTACCAGGGAGCTCACCGAGGCCTCGTTGGACTGGTGAGTGGTGTGCTCCCAAGAACAATCGAGTGTAAACATCCTGGTGGGCTGCTTCTGAGTGACATGGTACAGACACACAGATCTCTGAGGCTTGGGTTGACCCAGGGGTAAATACAGAGATCTGAAAGAACAGATGTAACCTAGCTTCCAGGAAACATTCCCAGGAGAGTGCTTCTGTCCAGGGAGTTTTGATTGAAAGACTGTGTCCGTCATTACCAACAAGAAGGCAGCCTCTTGTCATTCTACATTACAGGATTCTCAAACCAACCCTGAGGATAGGGAGTATTACTCACATAGCCTAAAGATGACATTGGTCCTCTGAGAAACTCTCATCACCAGAAAGTATGGGACTAAGAGCCAGGCATCATGGTACACACTCAGGAGGCAGAGGCCAGCCTAGCCTACATAGTGAGTTCTAGGCTGGCTAGGGCTAGAGAGAGAGAGAGAGAGAGAGAGAGAGAGAGAGAGAGAGAGAGAGAGAGAGAGAGAGAGAGAGACCCTGTCCCTCCAAAAAGAAAGAATTAACTTAATTAAATTAAAAGAAAAAAAGGTAAGCTGATAGGGATTTGAGACCCATCACTTCATCCCAATCTCATGATTAAAAAACAACATTAAAAAGTGATTTTATCTATTTTTGGACACCAGGTCTCACGTAGCCCGAGCTAGCCCCAACCCCTGTTGATAGTCATGGTGGCCTTTAACTTCTGATCCTCCTGCCTCAGCCTCCATCCCTCTGAGGTTGCCTCTGTCCCAGCATGTCTGATTTGTTTGGTGCTGGGGATGGAATCTAGGGCTGCGTGCTTTCTAGCCAAGCACTGCACCAACTGAGCCCCAATTCTGAGTCCTGGGTAATTTTTTATTCTGAATCCTCAGGCGCTCAGAAAGACACAGAGGTTAGCATGCCCAACAGACACCCGCTCTCCAGACAGGTAGACGTCACTGTCTTCCCCTCTCTCAGAGCAGCTTTCTTCAGGGTTATGTCTCTTTCAGGTCTAAGAGATGGACACGGCCTGACAGGGTTGGAAGGCTGCTCTTTGCCCACTACCCCAGCAGAAGAGAATTCTCTGGCTGTGTTCGTTTATAAACCTCTAACTGCCTTGTGCACAATGGCATGGGCTGCGTTATTTAAAGCCTACTCGTGTGTGTGTGTGTGTGTGTGTGTGTGTGTGTGTGTGTATGTGTGTGTGTGTATGTGTGTGTATGTGTGTGTGTGTGTGTGTGTATGTGTGTGTGTGTGTGTGTGTCTCTTTTCCTTAGCTTGTATGAGAGTGTAATGGGAGACCAACCCCATAATATTGCCCTGGAGGAGAAAGTGCTTAGCTGTTGGTCCATCTGCCAACTTCTGATATACACAAATGCCCAGTTGCCCTACTCCAATGCTGAAGTATGCTTGGAAGCAGAAAATACAGGAAAGGATTGGCCAGTATGGTTTTTCTTCAGTTTGGCTGAGCATAGCTGTGTTGGAAGGGGATCTATGTCAGGGGTGCCATTTTCTAGGCAAGTCAACCCTTCCACATAAATCAATGGTTCTCAACCTCACTAAAGCTGCCACCCTTTAACATAGTTCCTCATGCTGTGGTGATCCCAACCACAAAATTATTTTTGCTGCTACACACACACACACACACACACACACACACACACGTACACACCACACAAACACACACATACATACACACAAACACATGCACCACACATATACAAAATCACATATGCACATACACACACATACACACACCATATACACAAACACACATATTTTACACATATATACACAAACACACACATTCACACACTAACACACATACCAAAACCACATATATGCATATTCACACATACACCACACACACAAACACACACACACACAACACACACACATACACACACACACAAAAACATACACTCATACACACAAACCACACAAAAACTCATACACACACACATACACACATAGTCTACTTATCAAGGTTTTATTCACTGATTTGTCTCAATAAATATCTAAAATCTTTTCCTTTCTTCAGCCAAATTGACAAAGTCTGCGCTCAGTTGAAAGTGTAAAAGAATGTTTTAAAGCTTTCCAGTGACTTGCTTTTGATCTTCAATGATTTTCATTTAATCCCTCTTTCCTCTCCAGGCAGGCAATAAAAGCTCAGACTTTGCACCAAGGGATGACACGTGATGGTCAGGCAGAGTGGGTCTGTGTCTCCTGAACCAAAGATAGAAAACAATTACATGGATCATTTGCATGAAAGCCTCTTTTTTCTTTTTTTGTGCACGTGTTGTTTCCTGAAAATGTCATTTTGGATTCATAAATATTTGCAATGAGGAAGGTTTTGATTATCATTGATTGATTTTTATTCATTATTTAGAAGTGTATACTGAGGCCAGACAGTTCAGTTAACTCACATACACATCCCACACTTCCCCCACACATACACCACTACTACCACCACCTCCACCACCACCCCCAGCCTCACATTCCCTGCCCTGGGCTCTTCCCATCACTCTGAGAAATCCTCAGTACATAATGTGTCTCCAGCCCTGGGAAGGATTTCTTCTTGTTTTCCTTCCTTCCTCTATTTGTTTAGTATTGTTTTGTTTTCTTCTTTAAACTTTCCACTACACCCAGTACAGGGAGACAAAGCTTTGACTCCAGCTTCACTCAAATCACAATGATATGTATTTTTGCAGCTATCCTAAAAGAATAAATTTTCTGTTCAGTTTAAAAGTCAGGCTTGTCCTTCAAACTCCCACAGTGTGGCCACTGCCCTTCTTGCTTCCTCTGGTCCAATAAAAAGATCTTTAAAGCCAGACAGTGGTGGCCCATGCCTTTAATCCTAGCACTCAGGAGGCAGAGGCAGGCGAATCTCTGAGTTCGAGGCCAGCCTGGTCGACAGAGCAAATTTCAGGACAGCCAGGACTACACAGAGAAAATCTGTCTCAGAAAAACAACAACAACAAATCCTTAAACCAGGAGGAACATTTTTAATACTTCCCTCCCAAGAAAAAGTACCCCCTTTCTCCTCTCCCCAACTTTTCTCCTAGCACACCCCTCCCCCTCTTCTCTTCTCATCCCTCCTTCCCTTCCCCCTCCTCTTCTCCAACCCCCCCCCCCCTCTCTCTCTCTCTCTCTCACACACACACACACACACACACACTCAGGGCCACAAAAATCAATGGAAAGCAATACAATAAAAGAGACAGAGGACCTCTGACATGCACAGTAAATGTCTGATTTCATCACCAATTTCCCACCGCTGAACTCTGGTTGATCCTGGTCTAATATCTTTCGGTTCCCATTGCCTGGTGTCCAAACTCCAACTGGACACTGGATACGGAGCATGAATCTGTCCATTAAGGACACAGTGACTGTAATCAAATCCTAAGACAACATTATCTCAGAGTGTGTGGAGGATATCACTTTCTTGCTCTTCTTAAGTATTCATAGCTAAATGATTTATGGGCACACAAATGGATATAATGTCCTGTAATATATAACTGAACTAATATTTAATGTGTTTCTTTTTTACTTTGTTTGAATAAAATCCCCCCCAAAATACTTTTAGCAAATGATCGTTAATTATGGGTACTGTCAAATGCCCTTAGGTTCTAATAAGCAGCTCTCAAAATTTACGGTCCCCAGCTTTCTGCTGGTGCTCATAAATCCAAAGTGGGTGATGTTCTTCAATAAAACAGCCCCATCACAGAACAGAGACCTCACTTGGGTTGCTTCTGGATGCACCACAATGTTCCTCCAGTATCTACAACCTGTGACAAAAATAGCGCTTTGTGAATGTGACCACAAAGAACCTCTGAGATTAGCTGATGCAATTTGTTTACTAAGACCCTATAACCTACAAAAGTTAAACTTCACCTCAGGTTTGTGGATATATCAACTGCATACTTTGGACATACAGACTACCCAGGGCAGAGAGGAAACCACAGAAGCTTCTTGGGGACTATGTATCACCTAACTTCTTCTCCCGAAATTTAAAAATATTGAGGAAAAAAATGTTTAAATAGAGTTGTGACCTCACAGTCATCTACTCCATCTTCAATGTCACTTGCAAATCCATTATGCACTTGGGGTGCCAGAGGGCTCTGCAAATTACCAAGCTGTTTGACGTTGTCTGCTTTCTGAAGTGGCTTTGGTCATTTATTTGAACAGGAATGTTATTCCTTTAGCTTACAAGGTATTCAATAGTCAGGTCTAAAGAGAAAATGATTAGCCCGATTTCTAAAGAAAAGGCAGCTTGTTCTCTGTGTGAGCCTGTCAGGGAAAACTTAGCATGTAATAAGGGTGAATCTTCAACTTTTAAACTCTGTAAGAGTATCCAGGCAAGAGAGAATTGGAAAGGAGAGAGAGGGAGAGAGAGAGAGAGAGAGAGAGAGAGAGAGAGAGAGAGAGAGAGAGAGAGAGAGAGAGAGAGAGAGACATTGCTTTCCCCTGAGGTAAGGGGGAGAAAGCAAGGTATTGCATCTTGAATTCTTTTCACCTAAAATTCTCCAAATACCTTAGCTCTAAAAAGAGCCATGTAAGAAGATAGTGTTGTAATGTCAGTCAAGTACCCGATGAAGGAGTGAAGAAACATTTGGGTCTTTGGTTTGAGCTATAACTAATGATTAAACGCCACAAACTAGATACTTCAGCAAGTGACAGATCATACCAAGATCTCCCCGCCCCACCCCCACCCCCGCCCCATTCTGGAAAACTTAATTCTTTCTGTAAGACATTCTGTACCCCGTGGACATCAGGAAAATTCAGACACGACCCTTTCCTATGCTGGGAAACTGCATGACAAGGTAACAAGTAAAAATTGACATTGGTGGCTTCATTTGACTTTTAGTCAGTCTCCAAACTAACACAAGAACAGCAACAGCAACGTGATAAGGGAGAAGAACCGTGAAATGAGACAAAGAGGAGGAAGGAAAGGGGGGAGAGGGGAGGGGAAGGGAGGGGAGGGGAGGGAGGGAGGGAGGGGGAGGGTTGATGGAAATAGGATACCCCACCTGCCCACAGGTTTCAAAAAGATGAACAGAATATAAAGTTAAAGAAATGACTGTAAGAACCCCCAAACCAGCATAACATGTTTAATTTGGGGAGTCTGCAGCCACAGGTACTGAACACAGGGGTTTTTTGATTCTCTCGCCATCAAACACACCATTACCCGAGCTAACCCTTTCTGAAACTAGACTTCACTGACGACCACAAATAATCTTGGCCCTGGTGTCAGGACTGCCACGCTCTACCCCGCCTTGCGGCTTCTTTCCTGAGTTACAGTCCTTTCCTGGTTTTCTTGGTTTTGTTTGATGTAGCAGTCTCCTTCCGGAAAGAACGGAGCCTTGTCTCTCAGGCAGTGAGAACGCAGTGACCTGGAGAGACAGTTTATCCTCCCTTGCTTCAAAGGCAGAGTCAACCTCCCAGTGTGATCTGGAAGAGATGCCTTCTCCCTCAGGCAGAGAAGTAGGTTCTGCTTCCTAGGCAGGCAAGCTTGTATCTTGCAGCAGACGGGGCTGTAGCAGGGTCATGGCTTCCCCTCATCTCAACTCATCGGTCATACCTGCTGCTACGTTTCTTCAGACCAGAATGAGGAATTTCCCAGTTGTTCCCATCCATTGTTCAGCCTTCTCTGCACCAAACAAGCCAATGTCTGGATCTTTGTGGGGATGGGGTGGGGGGTGGGGGTGGGGTCTCGGGTGGCTGCTTTTAGAGTCTTTGGTTTGTCTCTGTGGTTACTAATTCCTTTGCATCGTGATCTGAACACCTTGCTTGGGGTTTGGAGGAGACCCGCTAAGGTTACTTGGTAGAGTAAGCCCCAACTCACTGTCACCATTCTTTTATTTATTTATTTTTTTCAAGTGCGTTTTGTTTCAGAGTTCTTTGATGGGAGAAGTTATTTATTTGGATTTGAGGTTGTACCTTTGGAATGGAAAGAGGGGGTTACCGGAGTCATATGTCCCTATTGGGAAAGGAATTGTAAACACAAAACAAGAGCTTCGGAGTAGGACTTATTATTCTCGGAGTGATTCACCCTTCAGGAAGGAAATATTTGCCTCTCAAGAGCGAAGAGACTGCTTCACACTGTTCCCATTGAATCTCAGGCAGAGAAAAGAGATCAAAACTAGACATCTCTGCGTTCAGATATCCAGAGTGGATCTTACTGTTGCCTCGAACATTGAACTGGGCGGTGCATAAATGACTCTGGGAGAATGCTGAGAAGAACGAATTCTGAAAGGATTTTTATCTAGCTACCCACAAAGCAGAGAACCCATTGGGGCAATGAATAGCTCCGATGGTGCTATGTGTTTGTAAAGCTTGGGGGAAAAAAGTCATTTTGTTTCTAGGGAGAAGATCGGAATGGAGTTTCCACCCCATCAGGTACATCCCTAATGTAGCCAGCAGCCAGCAAAAGCATCACAGTATTTTGGCCAGCAAAAGCATCGCAATATTTTGGCAGGTAGTCACATCTGGCAATTTCATTAACTCACACTGATTGTTTTTTTCCTCTGGAAATGGATCCAGATGTTTTAGGAGAATCTGTATTGGATCTGAAAGAATTTGAATCCTCTTGGCAAAGTGCTGTTTTGTAGGCTGATACCAAACCCTTTAGCCTCATCTACATGAAAGGGTCCAGATCTTGTTTCCCCGTGATTTAGACCCAACAGAGAGGCAAAATGTTTTTGTAATGTGTATGTTCCATTCAGATGGGTCTGCAGACTGTTACTCTCCTGGCTCCTACAGACCACCCATAAAAAGAAAAGAAAAATGACCAGCCCCAGAGTTTAATGCACAGTGTAAACTTTAACTACTTTATTAGATAGTATATCCTCAAAAACATTGGCTATCCCCATTGAACTAAACGAAAAGAAACTTAGATGAATAAGAAAGACACCGCGAAATGACCTATCACATCATCCCTTCTTACCTTTGCAGCAGATTATGTTTCCATCAACTACAAGCGATAAAAGACACAACCCTTTTACAGCCCCCAAGAGAAGCAGATTCTCTAATCGTTCTTGTTAGTACCACCCAGTTCTCAGACACTGTCAATGGAAGGGCATTATGCTTATGGAGTTCTTGGGTATTAACAGCCCACCTTCTCCACACTTTGAATTGCAGATGTTCTAAGAAGAGCTCCGTATCCACTGTCTGCTTCTCTGGGATAATCTGGTCCCTAGCGAACGGGTTATAACTTCCACTAGGGTAAACAAATCTCAATTGCTAGCCTAATTTTCCTGACACTTCCAAAACTTTGCACTCGAAGCTGACTCTCCCATTTATAAACACTATCATACAATAATCTAATTTGATCATTGAGTAAATAATGATTATAATTGTGCCTATCCAAATCAAGCAATAAAATTGTTTTAAGTCAAATAATATTATTAATGTAGAGTGATTACCTTGGTGAGTGCTCAAAAACTGTTGTAGAGAATTATATGTGTATTTAAAACTGCATTAAGACTGGGGTTAGTTTTGTACTTTCTCTGCCATAAGTCAATGATAGCCCTGAAACCATGAGGCAGAATAAAATCTTCTAGCAATGCGCTTCTGTCAGGTATTTGTTCCAATCAACAAGAAAAGTCATGGAGACGTGGCCCTATCCCCATATGAACTGGGACTGCTCAAGCCTTGGGATGTAGGAGATTCTCCAGTCCAGTTTTTCTCGGTAATAACAAGCACACATTCTTCACCACTGATTCCATACCCACTAGATACAGTTGTTCCATGTTTAATTTGCTGATCATGTAATATGCATAGGCATCATGCTTTATATGATACAGATCACTTTTCTGCAATATAGCAATCTGACAGTACCATAAAAGAAAATTAGAGCACTCTGACAATGGACTTAAGAAGACACCGGTTATTTCTTAAGGTGATATTAAATGAGATGCATTATCTATGAGGAACACTGGATGGGTCCTAAATTATTGCTATTAGTAATAGGTAGTTTTATTTTATTAGTTTTAAGATATATGGCTGTGATGATATAGCACGGTAGACAGTAAAGGGCTTTTTTTTCCTTTTCATATTACAGAACTACAGCAGGAAATGAATTAATTTCACTTCGGTGGGCTTTCTGTTAAGTTCCTCGAAGTGATCCATGGGCTTGTAGAGTTCTAGGCCACTGAAGTCTACCTAAAATGCAAGTTCGTTCGAGTGGATGGATAGTCATGGTGAGTGTGCATGGCTATGCTTGGGTATCTTAACATACACAATGCATTAAAATGTAATCTCAGAAAGCTTTGTAAGGCTGCTCTCTGTATGAAATAGAAGTCAAATGTCTACACAGCAAAGCACACAATGGTGCATGTGTGTGCTGTACGTGTGCACATGCATACACACAGTGGTATGCAGAAAACTGTGTAGCTCTTTCCTTTGGAGGAGGGGTCAGACACTAGCCTAGCATTAGCTGCTTTTTTTGTGGTTCAAATAATCCCTCTGGCTACTTCCAGTTTCTGACATGATGGAACTTGCACAGGCAGCCTGACTGAGTCAGCAGGACCTGGCTTTACTATCCCATTCCTAAAGGATGTCCAACAAAGAGGAGGGTTTGACTAACCTGAGAAACGTTTTAGCATTTAACATGATACTCTCCGCATTTACATTTACGTGCAATCATTAATTGGTATAGGTTAAATAGGAAATGAGGCAATCCACTGTGCCTTTAATCCTACTGAACCAATAAAGCCTTACTAAAGCAAAGATTTCAAGGCCACCACACAAATCTAGGGCTTTGATATCCACGCTTCTCTCAGTGTTTCTAATCCCAGGTGTTGCAGAATTAGATTTTCATCTGGCCTATTTATCAATGCAATCACTGCTTTTCATATGATCCTTGGATCTGTGTGTGTGTTTTCCCCCTTCACGATGATTCTCTTTGTTCCAGATGTTAAAATAAGAAATTTTATTCCATGCCCTACCAAAAAGAAAAGGGGGACAAAAGTTAATTGTATCTGAACTGAAGTGTAACTACGGCCCTATTAAAGAGGTATAGTTATGGGCTATTGATCGCAGTGCGCAGGAAAAACTTGTCATGTAAAGTCAAGAGGTTAATGTAATTACAAGAATGGGCAGCAGGATCAGCTGTAGCCCAGAAGTGGCGAATAACTAAAAGCTGCTTTAGAGACACATAATGTTGTCAAAGCATAAATAATTCATCCTAGCATTCGAGAGGAAATTACTCCTCTGTTCCAGCATATTATTCAGCCATTAAAATTTTGCCATCGAAAGACTTTTGATGTAGTCATATTCTCAGTTCTAAGTCATTCTGAGGCATGCCACCTTCATTAAGCCTTATTTTGTGCAGTTTCAAAAGATCAGAGAGGATGTGGAATAGATCCATGATTTGTTTCATAATCACAGTTCAGTTCAGATAAGAAGGAAGAAGCCAGGAGAATGGATGCTGTATCTCATAGCCAAGTTGGGATGAAGATTAAGCAATAATACAACATGCAATTCTTGTTTCTCAAGTTAGGCCAGGCTCCCTTCACTCCAGTTCCTCCCTGGCATGAAGTCCTTTATGATCTAATCCCTAAAACATTTCTCTAGCATCAAAGAACAAGAAGAGGCATGAGAAACATCAATGGCCCCCATGACAGTCTTTTAGAATCCTCTCCCAAAATGTGCATGCTTGACAATATGGTTTGCAACTGAATTTGCCTTTCCTTGAATTTTGTGGTTCAGATGTCGTCAACAGGCTATGTGTTTGAACACTTTGTCCCCAACTAATGGCACTGTTGGAGATGTTTGTGGAACCTAAGGGAAGAAGGACAGCATTCAAGGTAGGCTTTGATGTCGGACAGCCTGGCCCCACTTCCTCCTGTCCACGCTCTGTTTCTTGAGTATTGATGTGGTGGGTTCAATTCAGCCTGCTGAATTGTGCTGCTGGGGCATGTCCTCCATGCCATAATAGACTCTATCCATCTGTAATGGTAAGCCAAAATAAACCCTTTCTTCCCTAAGTTGCATTTCTCAGGATATTTTAATCACGTAACCAAAGTGAGATTTGAAGGATTAAAAAGCCATTCTGTTTCACCCCCCAAAAACCCATCTTCTTCCCTCACCTATAGGTAAGCCAGGGTCTTTGACACTCTGGCTTTCTTTGGGAGACCTCAGTTGCTATTCTGAGAGTGGGGAAATGTGGCAGGATCCTTTCTCTGCTTGTTCCCTGCTGGATTTCATTTAGGGAGGAAACTGTGGGCACTAAACTGTCTTCTCAAGACTTTCTCCCATGACTCTGTTCACCTTCCTTGTTTGGTAGTACTTTTCTTACCCCATGGTTGTATGGACCTATCAGTTCTTAGCACTTCTACAAGTCTCAGGGTACTTTAGCATCCATAGTTGGCCCTCTATTGATAGACCCTCTTAGTGCTCTAAATTGGTGGAATCAGGGAGAATGGAGTGGATAAAAGAGGCCGACTAAAGTCCCATGCAATGGCCAACTTTATTCAGAGCCTCAGACAATTGATAATCTGAGGGTTAAGAAAGGTCACCTGAGTAAAGTTCTCATGGTTTCGTGCTGTATACAATCACAAGGACAAGCTGCACATGACAAAAACATGTTCTTCCATAGAGGTGTATAAAGGTTAATTGCATAACAGTAAGCAATAATGAATAATCAGAAGTAAACTCACCTATCAGATACACCTGAGAAGAGCATGAAAACACATTCCAAGAACAATTTCATGTTTTGAAAAAACTAAGGTCATAAAACTCTTGTGTTGTTTTCTTGGAGTTGTCTTGCAAGCACTCAGAAGACTCCTACATGACTCCAGTCCTGGACCACTCAACAAGTGCCTTTACAGAAGTTTTCAAAACTCTCCGTTCTATGGTCTGTCTATTTTCTGTAAGGATCTGACTGACTAACACATACCAACAAGCAAAATGGGGACAGTACCTCCTCCTTAGGAAAAAAACAGCAAAACCATGATGACAAGCTTAGAGAAAGTTAAACTGGGATTGAATATGGCTATCAGGGAAAAGCAGTATTCCTTTTATTTTTCTTTTTTTGTGTGTGTTTTCTGTGTGTATGTTCTTCTATGTGTGTAGGTATACATGTGTGTATGTGCACGGTGTGCGTGTGGAGGCCAGAAGTTGATGTCGAGTGTCTTTCTCAATCACTCTTCCAGTTGATTTTTTTACACAGGGCCTGTCATTGGACTTGGAGCTCACCAAGTTGGCTAGATTGGGTATCTCAAAAGCCCCATGAACTCTCCTGTCTGTATCTGTCCTGAGCTAGGATTGTAAATGTGTGCCACCACACCTAGTTTTCCACATGGGAGCTGGGGATCTGAACGCAGGTCACCATGCTTGCACAGCAAGAACTTTACTTCCTGAGCCATCTTGCCAGTGCCCATGCCGTCCCTTTGATTATACATTCTAGGTCATTGTCTTAGTTAGAGTTTCTATTGCTGTGAAGAGACACCATGACCTTGGCAACTCTTATAAAGGGAAACATTTAATGGGGTGGCCTACAGTTTTGGAGGTTTAGTCCATTATCCTCATGGTGCAACATGGTGACATCCAGGAAGACATGGTGCTGTAGAGGGAGCCGAGAGTTCTACATCTGGACCCACAGGCACCAGGAAGTGAACTGAGTCATTGCATGTGGCTTGAGCATACATGAACTTCAAAGCTTGCCTCCACAGTGATATACTTCCTCCAACAAGGCCATGCCTACTCCAACAAAGCCATATTTCTTAATAGTGCCACTCCCTATGAGCTTATGGGAGCCAATTACATTTGAACTACTATTACCATACTATCAACTAATTGATTATCTGCCAACAACTCAGAAAAGACCCTTGTATGAGAACGTCTCCTTCCTGCCCATGTTAGACCTGGGCTGTGCTCTTAACTCATTTTATGTTGTTGAGTCATTGCGATGTTTTTCTACTTTTAAGCTAAAAATCATGAGCCTCTAGATTGCTCCTGGCTTAGAATTTGCAAGGAAATGATACAAGAAGAAAAGTGTCTATAGTGTTTTCTTATAATGCCAGAGACAGCCCCATTCCTAGAGCTAAGCAGCAGAGGTGTTGTAGACTGTTGGATGATGCACACGGCAGCAGTGACCTTGCGTTCACATCAGACTCTGTTGAACTATCCTCCTGGGGGAGCAAATCCTTCCATTTCACCAAGCAACTGGGAGTCATGCCCTCATTCTCCCCTCGCTTCCACATTGAGTCCGTTAACCTCTCGTGCCGTTTGCATCCAAAACACATCTGAAATCGCCCTGTTTCTCTTATCGCCCATAATGTCTGGCAGTGCCTACCACCATTTCTCACTTGGATTCATATTAACAGAGTATGCAGTCTTTCTTTCTGCCTCCCTAGAATCCCTTGATACATAGAGAAGCCCGGTGTGATGTTTCTAAAACACGGCTCCAGTAACATGACTCCCTCTACCCTCATTAAACCCTCCAGTGGCTCTCTTGATCTCGAAGACCCCATGTCAGCTTCCCACTTCCTGTCCTTGTTGTCTTTCTTCAGAACACACCAGCCTTCTTGACCCTCTTTGGAAACCTCAAACACCCCCTCCTTCCCAGGTCCTTGTCTTCTCAGTCTTTTGTATAAAAGGAGCTGCCCCGCCCCCATGTTGACATGGCTGCCTGTATCTTACCACTGAAATCTCGACTAAGAGGCTGGGGAGACGGCTCAAGGAATAAAGTGTCTGCTGCATAGACAAGAAGTCCTAAGTTCAGATCCCCAGAACTCATGTAAAAGCTAGGTATAGTGGTATAGGTCTCTAAAACCTTTGCTGGGGAGGGACAGATGAGTGGATCCATAGGGCTCACTGGCCGGCCAGCCTAGCCAAATCAATGAACTCCAGGGTCAATGAGAGACCTTTTCAATAACAAAACATAAAATAAAAAGGTGTGGGGACTATTGAAATGGCTCAGGAGTTAAGAGCACACGCTGCTCTTGCCGAGTACCTGAGTTCAGTTCTCAGCACCTACATCAGGTAATTCTCAACTGCTTACAACTCCAGTTTCAGGGGATCCAATGTGTTATCTGCTCCTCTTGGGCACTTCCATGTTCCCACGCATGCATACATACATGCATGCATACATACATAGAATTTTTAAATTACCAAAAATTTTAAGAAAAGGTGGGTAGTGATTGATAAAGACACCCAGCATCAATTTTCGGCCTCTGCACTCACAAACACACACATATGCCCACTTGCACCCACACATCCCGACACGAACACAAGCTCACGTCATATACGCACACATAAAATCAAATCTCTACTCACACACCACACTGACTCTCAGGCTGCACCTCACACATCTTACTTAAGCACTCTTCTCTCCATATACGGCCATCAAAAATACCTTATTTGCATATGTATTTGCTACAGCTTATCTTCTCATTAAAAATATGAAGTCCATCATATCAAGAATCTTGTCTATACTGCTTGTTCCTTTCTCTCTAGTCCATAGGATTATTCTTTTTCACCAAATATTTTTAATTAGCCCCTTCCACTGTACACAAGATACTTTATCATATCTTGGTACACAGTGGCCCAGTCTTAGTCCTCTCTGTTCAGTGTGTGACAGTGTCCGAATGCATGTACTAGAGAATGCTCTCGTCTCTAACATATGCTTCGAGAATGACTTTCAAGGCATATCTGAGACAACACGAATCTCCTAGTCAAGTAAAAACTGTGCGCTTGAAGAATGCAGAATGGGAGAAAATAAAATGAAGATCCAAATCCAAGTCTTTTCCAGAATGAGCAAACCCTTTGGATGCAGGACCAGCAAGGTGGAACACTAAGCATCTGAGAACATTGTCAAAGCCAAAATTTGCAGTATAAGATCAGGGGTTGCTGTCCTGCTCTCTACTCTTAGCAAGCTATCTGGTCAGCCAATGTGAAATTTGAAAGAACTTGACTTCTGAAGCAGAGATCAGAGTTAGTGATCCTGGTGACACTGAGCTAGACTTTGGGCTGATCTGGTAAATATCCATCACTACTCTCATCTGAAAATGAGATAGATCTGGGTATTTGCCGATCTCTGTGCAAGGAGAGACAGAGGAAGGGCAATGGACTCCGTGTCCGTGGAAGTATTTTATGATGTGTCAGATCTACATGAATGCTCGCTACTGAGTCTCTGCTGTTGTGAGAAAGATAGCTTACAGAGGTGAGAGGAAGAAACCATGTATCAATCATAGCAAGAACATATGATGAACATATGAAGAACGTTCCCCAAGTGCTGACAATTTAAAGAAAGACCGGGGAATACACTACAGCTTTGAGGAAGGTAAGGTAGGAGCTGGGAGAGCCTGGTCTAGGCTGTTCTTGCAGGGATGATAAAACTTCAGACAAAGAACTACACAAGGGGAACCACCATTCAGCATACATAAAAGAGGAAGGGCAATTTGACAGGAGGTCAGAGGTCAGAGAACGAACAAAGCGAAGCAGAAACACGTGCAGGGAAACATGAGGCAGGTTTTTCTGGCTGAAAGACAAAAGTTTAGCATGTAATGAGAGAGGCCCTACATTAACCATCTGTGCGGAGGAGGACTAAACCTCAGAGGAGGGGACTGTGCCTAGGTCAGATGCAGACGCAGGCATGACCCAAAGGATGCCTGGGCCACTGAGAAGCTTAATGCTTTTACCCAACCAAAAAAAAAAAAAAGTCCCTGCACACTAAGAAGGCAGAAGAATACCCCTCCACCCCTCCATAGCCTGGAGGTCAGACCACATTGGAAGACTGGGTTTGGACTCTAACCAACCCTGTTTTCAGATGTGGGTGACCAGAACAGAGAAACAAATGAAAACCATGGTGTACGCAAGGAGGAACTGAAGAGCCTGGTTGTGTGTAGTCTAGAGAGGTCAAAACTGCTTGTGACGATCTCAGCTGACTTGAAGAGATTTAAAGACAAAAATTAAACATAGGAAACTAAATCAGGAGACATCTAAAAAGTTTATGGGGAAGCCTGCTTACCCAGAAACCATCAGACTAGTTAAGTTTGCCCCAAGTTATGAGTACATTACTCGGTTTCCAAGTGCGTCCTTAAGACATATAAAACAAGATCCATTTGGAGTAGGAACTCTTGGAAACATTTACAGACTAGCAAGTAGCAGAGGCGTTCAAAAATGTCTAATGACCTAACTCCAATGTCTATGTACGTCATTAAAACAGATGAGCTTGCCTCATCTGGACTTAGCTAAAGGGATGCGAAGCAGAGAGGAAGACATGGGAGGACTCTTTCCATTAGGCAAACTGGATAAAAGAACAGATGTTGGAGGCACACTGGGGTCCAGTTCTCCAGGTACCTCCCCCCCACCCCCTGTCACAGACAGCCAGACACACTGAAAGCGTAGCTTAGGGGAAGATGGATGGAAAGGCTGGTTGGGAAAAACCCTCTCGAAGTGTGGTTAACAGGATCCTAGGTTTCTAGGGGGTTCAAGCTATTATATCAGGGCCAGGGGAAGTTCATCTTATGGTAAAAACAAATTTGGCAAATGTTATGTTCAACAAAAACGACAAAGCTTTGTTTACTGCATGATTTCTCTGCATTGTTAATATGCTCAAGGGTTTGGTGGGTCAGTAAGGTCTTTGTACAAAGAAATTTCTTTTTCTGTCTCTCTCTCTCTCTCTCTCTCTCCCTCCCTCCCTCCCTCCCTCCCTCCCTCCCCCTCTCTCTCTCTTTCCTTCTTTCTTTCTTTCAACAATGTGAGCTTTCTCCTCAAAACATCTACCGTCTCTACCTGCAAGCCTTTTTAAGGAACAAGGATTGTCACATATTACTTTGCAAAACTTCTGGGGACACCAAGTGTGGTAACATGTGTCTTCAGGTCCGGCACTTGGAAGGCAGAGACAAAAGAACTCACTCGGTTAGTTCCAGGTCAACCTGGCTTATGTAAGATCCTGTCTCAAAAATCAAACAAAGCAGAACAACCTCCCAGACAGCCTGGCCCTGGGGTTTAATGGTCCCAGGAAAGACCACGAGAGTACTTAGCTCTTCCTGTGTGGGTAGAACCAGCCTCCCAAAGTCAATCTTCCGGCCTTGATTAAACATCTACTGTTTATCAACTGTGCTTGGTACAGAGATTGGAACTGCTGTCTATTTCCCCAGAAATTTTCAAGGTACTCAGAAAATAAAGCTGTATTCACACAAAGATGCCCATGAAAGTCTCTCTTGACAGCTAAACATCACCAAGAGCAGGCTGGCGTGGACCATGAGGACCTCTGAAGCCACCAAAGTGTAAGTTGCTGTGAGAGCTGGAAGTGTATTCTCTAGTGGGGTGAGGTGTTGTTGCAGGAAAGACAGGTAGGATGTAGGGAGGCATTGTAGCAGTAGGCAAAGTGTGGCAGGTGACAGGGGACTTGGGGAACCTCGAAGTGCTCAGTCTGCCGCTAGAAGTTCATAAGCAGTGATGGTTACGCTGGAAAGCAGAGGTGCCAAGTCAGGGACAAAGAGCTCTTGTGCCGGACACAGGACCACTCCCACCCTGCCATGCAAATCGTGGAAAGAAGCTAAGGTATGAACAGAAAATTACTGGGCATACAAGATGACAATATGGCTGGCCAGGTGTGAGTAAGAGTGGCCCCCAGAGGCTCATAGTTTTGCATGCTTAGTCACCAGGGAGAGGCACTGTTTGAAAGGATTAGGAGGCGTGGCCTTGTTGGAGAAAGTGTCACAGGGGTGGGGGTGGGGGGGGTGGGCTTTGAGGTTTTCAAAAGCCCAAGCCAGGGCCAGTAGCATTCTTTCTTCCTGCCACCTGCAGATCCAGATGTAAAACTCTGGGCTATTTCTCCAGCATCCTGTCATCCTGTCTGCCTGCATACCACCATGCTCCCTGCCATAATGACAATGGACTAAACCTCTAAAACTGTAAGCAAGCCCCAGTTATACAAGCTTTCTTGTATACGAGTTGCCGTGGTCATGGTGTCTCTTCACAGCAATAGAACACTTGTGGTGGATATCTGATTTGTGCTCTAACAAATAAAGCTTGCCTGGGGTCAGAGGACAAAGCCAGCCACTACAGTAAACACAGAGGTCAGGCAATGGTGGTAGCACACGCCTTTAATCCTAGCATTGGGAGGCAGAGATTCATCTGGATCTCTCAGAGTTCAAGGCCATACTGGGAACAGAGCCAGGTGTGGTGGTGCATGCCTTTAATCCCAGCACTAGTTAACCATAGAGATCTGGAGGTCTGTACAAACAGACAGGAAGTGATGTAGCTGAGTGGAGAGAGGAAGTAAGATGGCAGGGCACAGAAAGGTATATAAGGCGTGAGTATACAGGAAGTAGCTCTCTTGGGCTGAGGATTTCCTAGCAATAAGAACTTGTGGCAGGCTTGTTCTATCCCTTTGATCTTTCAGCTTTCACCCCAATGTCTGGCTCCTGGTTTTTTATTAGTAAGACCATTTAGCGATCCATGTTACAGACACTAACTAAAACAGCAGGTAGGAGCTTGCTGTGAAACCTGACAGTGTGATTTCAGTCCCTGGGGCTCAGAGTCTAAGGAGGGAATGTACTTCTGAAAAGTGTCCTCTGACCGCTACATGTGTTATATGGCACTTGCTCCCACATACACACACACACACACACACACACACACACACACACACACACACACACATGCAGATAAGTAATTGTAATAAAACAATTTCTTTAAAAAGAAACCCTTGTTGCCGGGCGGTGGTGGCGCACGCCTTTAATTCCAGCACTCGGGAGGCAGAGCCAGGTGGATCTCTGTGAGTTCGAGGCCAACCTGGGCTACCAAGTGAGTTCCAGGAAAGGCACAAAGCTACGCAGAGAAACCCTGTCTCAAAAACCAAAAAAAAAAAAAAAAAAAAAAAAGAAAGAAAGAAACCCTTGTCACCATTAGTGTCGCAGCCCCAGATGGGAGCTGCCAGGGAATTATAGCCCCTCCTTTCAAGACAAATAACTTATTTCCATGACAAATATTCAGAGTTAACCTGTAGAACTTACAGGCTTTACAGCCACAAAAATTATTTTTGATGCCTTTTTTTTTTTTCTGAATATACTGATTATTTTCCCCTCACTCTTCCCCAAACAGAATAGTAGGGGCAACTTTGGGCACAGTATATACCTTATATTAGGAATTGTAAATGACTTAGAGAAGTCTTAAAGGAAATGGGAGCTTGAGTGTCGGTTCCATGCAGATAGTCCCTCTGATGTACAGGACTTCAGCATCTGTGGGATTCTGGTATCCACGGAGTCCCAGGGAAGAAAGGTCACCTACACCAAGGGATAACGGTGTTCGCTTTCAGAAGGAACTCAGGAGAGATGAAGAGGGACTATTGCTTCTTTTCCTCTTCACAAACCATCCACCTTCCAGTAGAGGGAGGGGCTTGGTGGACTAGTCCAGAGATAGAAGACACAGATACGCTCTAATAAAAGGCTCAGATTCTCCTTGGTCAGCTCTATACGCTAAATAAACATTCTAAAAATAACATAATAAATTTCTGCAGCAAGGAGAGACAAGCTGTGGACTGCAAAGTAAGGTAAACATTTCCTCACTCAGTTTGGAAGTTACCTTGAATTTCAACCAAGCAAAAAAGCCATCCATATCCACATCTACTTCCTAGAGTGTTGCAAGAATCCCTCCCTGAGGAGACATAAGCAACATCTACCCACTCCTTTTAAGGCCTCAACAACAAACAAAAGCAGGATTCTGTCAGAGTTCCAGGTGGGGAAGCAGTTCATTTATTGGGCTTACTTACAGAGCACAGGGGTAAGGTTGCCTACAGGAGTATGGGTGACCTCAAAGCGGCCATACTGGAAAGGCTTCAACCCATATTAATGATGTCTTCCCTATATATAGCCCCATAGATGGAGTTTTTCTTCAGTTAACTCCAGTGGCTTATATATTCTAGCATCTCCCAGGACCCCGAGATATGGGCAATTAGAGAAAAACTGAGTAGAGATGGCTGGGAGGAGCAGCTGGAGTCTAAGGCAAGGAGGGTTCCCTGACCCTCCCTGGTCCCTCCTTCTGTGAGAGAATGTCAACAGGTAGTAAACTGAGAGGCGATAGGCTCCCTGCAAGCAGGCAAGATGGCAGCTGTTTGGCTCGGAGAAGCACCCTCAGACTTTGGGTGGGATGACACTCAGAATGAACTAAAAAAGACCTTCCTCCTCCGGAGTTTTACATAACGGCTAACCACTCTAGAGTCTTTGTGCCTGCTGTTCCATCGTGGAGAGAACGGCAGAGGCACCGGGAGTGTGCGCACCTCCAGAGGCCTTCCCCATCCATGCCATAGTGCAAATGCTCTGCCTGGACTCTCGAGGCCTTCAGTGGGTGACTTCAAAGTTGAGGGGATGGGGATAGAAGAGCAGGAACGAAAGCCTGGATCCTACTTTATTCCTTTCCTTCTTCCGCATCCTGCCGGCCACAGTTGGCCTGCCCTCTGTCTGTCAAGTGATACGGGACCATGATGGAGTCACTTCACTCCAGAGTGCAACGTGCTACAAACACTCCCTACGACACCATGATGGAAGAGGGAGCCCTGCTGTCTACAGTACCGAAGTAGAATCATGATCTTCAGCTAAAGCCGTCCGGCGAGAGATGGGGACGACCAGACTCTCGCTGGTCCCACTGGTAGAATCAGTGTGTCTAATGGAGATGCAGGAATCAAAATGAAAGCTGACTTCCAAAGAAAAGATGCCAAATGGTTCTTTTCTCTCTTTCTTAAAGGCCTGCATGTAAAGAGAAACAATCCTTCCAGGCCCAGACTGAGAACACTTCGTCTATCTCACAAAACCTGATTCTTTTTCCTTTCAAAACTGAGACGGGCTCTTTCCAGGTGTGATGTTGCCCATCTTAAATACCAGCTTTCAGGAATAGGCAGAGCACTGTGGGTTAGAAGCTAGCCTGGTCTACATGGTAAGTTGCCAGGGCTACATACTGAGACCTTGTCTCAAGAAGAGGGAGCTTTTTATGGCTCCAGTTCTCTTGGTCTGGACTTAAATTTCAAAAAACGTATCCCTCTCCCAGAGACCTGAGGGAAACCTAGGGCCTGCGACCCCTTTCTCCCAGGAAGAGGTTGATTAACCCATCTTATAGCTAAGTTTACCTGGGTCTAACCTTTGTCTCGTGGCTTTCTATAAAGTGTAAAGCAGCCACAGGCAGAATGGGGGAAAAACGGCACACACATACAAACACATATATACACATATGCATTTGAGCCAAACTATGAGTAAGTCGATCTTCCTTTACCAATTTCTATTTCCTAATTTCTTGTGAAATACAGGAAAACTAAGATTGTAAGTTAATGGAGCTCAGTGCCCTGTACGAAAAGGGTCTTGTGCTAGACCTGTCAGTCCCAAGATCAACTCTGTAGGTTGCTTATCTTTATCCAGGAAGTCTGGGCTCCCAACTATGCCAGAAATTTATTGTTTAGTTTTAGAATAGTTACATACGTATAATATGTGTCATATACATGTTTCATGTGTTGCCTAAAGCTAAAATTGTATGTAACGTTTTAAAGGATGACTTGCTGAAACAGTACCACATGGTGTGGAATATTCCAGTTGTGGAATCTCATCAGTGCACAGCAGTCTTTAAAAGTGGAGCGTTTTAAATTCCAGATTGTTAGGGTAAGAGATGTTCAACTTGTATTTACAAAAGTTGCTTTCAAAAAAAATCTTTCCCCGCTCCCCATGACCATCCTAAGCATTGTACATCACCACCCATGAAAACACTAACCCTCTGTGGCTGGGAATGTTTCTCCTCTGCGAATTTTGTTTGAGTTTGGAAGGTCTGAACTCCTTTTGTACTTTCGTTAACCTAAGGTTTCGGGAATTGTTACCCTGGCAGATCTGGTTAGCATGGTTAGCAATGAAAAAGTAACAAAGAACTGGAACAGCCAGGAAAGTTGAACACCAGACATTCCAAAACCATTTCCCATGCTCCTCTGCAGAACTCCCAAAAACCTCTTCTTTCCATGGAGGACAAGTTACAACCCGCTGCTGGGCTGGCATCCAGCTCTTCCTCCGTATATAAGTGGCCAGCCTCCACAGTCACAGAGCCTGACCAGCGAGCGGTTCTGGCCAACTCCTGGGCTGGCCTTGTGAATGCGTGCAATTGGGCCTGGAGTAGTAGATAAAAGTGAAGTTGAAATAGATTAGATCATGAGACAAATGCACTGCTTTTCAACTGCAGCTGCCTTTGGCTCTTCTCTCTGGAAAAACAAGCAAGAAAATCAAACACGTCCCTAAATAATGCAATCAGTCCAGCCCCGCCCCCATGACAGTAGGGTGACAACATCCAATCAATCCTGCCGCTCCTGACTCTCCCCTGAAAGCTCATTTCCAGAAAAATACCAGCCAGCAAGAGGTCTCCACCTAGCCGCCCCCGCCCCCACCCTTCTGAACTTAACATGAAACTGCCTGAAAGAAAAAGAAATTCACCTTGAACTGCAGCAAACTGACATCTTGATGTAGTATCAATTGCCTGGTCACCAGTGAAGAATAAATCCAGGCTAGGCTATGGTTAGCAGCTCATCTATCTATCAATAGAGCGAGGAGGCAGGCAGGGGAGTGCTAGGTAGTTACTACACATGACATCCCCACTATGATGAATCAAGAGTGGAAACATTCACTGGGTTAGAAATGACAAGCCGGAGGAGAAAGCCATCTGCTTATTATCATTGCAAAAACTGACCAGGGTTTGAGCCAGAAACATAGGAAGCAGGAGGAGAACACGAGGAGACATGTCCTTCCCTTGAGAGCTTGACAGAGAGAAATGAATGAGCCTCCCAGAAGGCACAGCACAGCCCTGGAGGGCTGAGGAGAGGGGAGCGTGTTTGCTCTTCCCTAAGTCTCCGAAACATCTTTGAGATTAGCCAATGGTGGAAGAACTCAGATGAAAGATGAACAGGCCTACAGTGGCCTCTGGGAACCATAAGGAAGCCTGCTGTGTGTGGAGTACCGGCCAACCAGCAGCAGCCTGCAGTCCAGGGCCAGGCAGGAGATAGATCCTAAACCCCAGGTCCCGGCAGCTCAGGAGGCAATCACCTTGCATGAAGGTGGATGAGGAGGGTATATGATCCCGAAGCTACTAAAAGCCGGCTTCCCTCTGGGAGAGTCCCTGTGCATAGCGAGCCAATAGAGACAATGAGCAAAGGAAGGCCGAGGGTGGAGGGTTGCCAAGCCACCATTAGCCATCCCGATCATGATGGACAGGGTGACTCTGGGGCTTGCTGTCTGTACAAGGACACTTCATATTCATGATTCTCTCTCTATCTGCCAAGCCAACTGGGAAACTTGAGTGGAGGGGGTCATCTTCATTATGGACAATTTCCAGAGAGAGGGGAAAAAAAAAAGAATGGCTTCCTTTTATCATTTCTCTGCCTGAATTATCTGTGTTTGCATCTCCATCCAGCTCAGCAGTCTGGAGCAATGAGAGTAAATCCTGCTCCAGGTGGGTAGCATTTGAGGTCAAGTTCAGGCCCCAAAGGACTAAGGTTCCTCTACTAATAGTGTAATGCTACACACTCAAATGGTGACAGAGGACGCTTAGGCAGGCAGATGGACCTAGCTTTGGGTCTAAACTCTGGCCCTTGAGTAACCTCTTTGAGCCGCACTTTTCTTACATCTAAATGAGACACCATTGGCATCAGGTACTCTACTCCCACAGGTTTCCTGTTATCTCTTTTAAGGCAGAGGACCAGGCATAGGAAGAGTTTTCCAAATGTACTAGTAACTGGATGGTATGATTTTTGTCCTTTCCTCTTTCTTTTTATGGCTTATGATTTGAGCTACTGTAGGAAACTAGAAGAGGGGCTGGAGGGATGGCTCAGCAGTTAAGAAGCCAAGTGCCACCATGGTTGCTGCTCTGTCTTGTAACCAAATTGTTTCATAACCAGATTTGGAAATATAAGCTCCAATAAGTGATGTAAATGATAATACAAGCTATTTGTTGGGAGAGAAGGCGAATGAATAAAGTCCACAGGGCTAAAATCACACAGACAATCTTCTTTAGCAAGGGAAGGAGGGTCCCACAGAGGAAGTAACGGGTGCATGCTGCATCCTGAGTCCTGGGATCCATGAGGTTAGGAGCTCTCCATAGAAACAGAAGAGCCCGGTACACATATCCTGACCCAGCAAGGACATGGCTTTCAAGACTCTGGGGGAAGATGGAAGAAAGGGGAGCGGGGAAGAAATGGGGCTGAGAACAACCTCAAGGTGAAGTTCCTGTGGTGGGCAGTGGCATGCCACCAAAGGCTTGCTAATAATCTTCTCAATGCATATTCATCGATGCTTGCTATGTGCTCCTCCAGGCAGCAAATGTTTGAATTTAATAAAGAGTAATGAAAAGCCATTGAAGAGTTTTAAGTGATGAAGAAGCTGAAAGTATGATCTATTTACATTTTTAAAAATATTATTCTGACTGCCCGTGGCCAAAGAGGAGTTGAGAGGACCAAATAGGACTCTTCCTGTAGCTCAGGAATGAGCAAAGGCAATTTAAACTCTAGTGGTCTTCATGAATGGGGAAAATAGATGAACTGAGGGGCTATTTGAAGATTTTGCTGATGTCCTCAGGGGGTCCTAGCTGTGTAAAGAAATGCAGGATCTTGCACGGAAAGTTCTACTCTAAGATATGGACTTTGAGCTAATCAAAGCCTCGGGGAAGACCTCCAGAGCTGAGAGGAAACTTGCTCACATGACTTTTTAGATATTTGTCAAGGAGTGAAATAGAAACACCCAAGTGTATATGAGCCTGAAGCTCCCAAGGAAAGATATAGCATAATTACTTGGGAGTGATGCTGAAGGTTCATATTCTTTAAAGATCATACTAGAAACCATGGTTTTAAAAAAAGCTAATATGTTAAGATCCCCCTCGTACCCTCATTTTCTTAATGACCCTAAAAATCCCACATGGTATTGATTAGCACCCCAATCTGATCTTTGCAAACAAATGTGTGTCACAAAAAGACACTTGATTTTGAATGATCTGTCTGTGTCAAGCCCATTTCGGCATTTCCATTAAAATAGCATCATTTAAAATTAATTCTGGGTGTCCTTTATAGATAAAGGGTAGGGAAACATTTCTGTGTATATTGCAGAGTGTTGTATATCTTTAAAAAAATCCAGGAAGATTGGATTTATCTCTTCTTTTTAATGTGCCATGATTTTTTTATATAGTAGAGATTATTAGACTTTTTTTTTCTTTTAATTTGACCTTTGGTATAGTATTCAGAAAGTTCTTTTCCCATTACTGAGATTTTAGTACAAAATATAGCTGACCAGAAGCTCATTACAGCATTGTATATGATGGTATTTGTTTTGTGTGTATATGTGTGTATGTAGGCATGTATGTACCACAGTGTATGTGTGGAGGTCAGAGAATAAGTTTAAGGAGTAGGATCTCACCTCCCACCTTGTTTTGAGGTGGGATCTCTCTTGTTATTTCTGCTATTACACAATGTTCCAGGCTAACTGGCCCTGGAACTTCCAGATGATTCTCTTATCTCTGTTTCCTATCTTGTTGTAGGAGTTCTGGGATTACAGATGTGTGCCACACCATCCAGATTTTTATGTGTGGTCTAGGGATCAAACTCAGGCCAGCAGGCTTGTGCAATAAGCATGTTACCTGCCAAGCCATTGTTCCAGCCCACAGAATGGTAATTTTTTTAATAAAACTAAAAATAGCCTAAGGATATATCAATAATTGACTGTTAAGAAATGTTACTTTACAGCTTAGAATGATTTTCAGCCATTAAAAACGATACGACCCTATTTGCTGACATTGAACTGTAACTATTATGTATTTAGTAAAAAAGAAAAAAGTAGTGGAAAATATAAGTACAAGATAATTCCCTTTTGGCCAAGTGTTTTACATTAACAACCTACATTTTTTTTTTCTGTTTCTATAAAAGAGTCAAGTTTGACGATTGTCTTTCTATGTTAGCTATTTAAGAAATGAATTAGTTGAATTTCATTCACACTAAATGTCATTTCTGCCTTTTCTAAAATGCATACTGGTGCTAAAGACAGCTGATGTTTATTTAGTATACACTGTGTGCCCGACTCTGTCACATTCAGACATCAGTTGAAAAAAGCAGCGAACTAGCAAGAAATATTTCAATGAACACGTAATGAAGTTATCATTGCCTTTCACCTAATTGAGAAGTCAGAAAGTTGGCTGCTGGCTGCCTCTCCTATGGCTGCTCCAGTTCTTTTCCTGGACGCTCCAGGGCCCAGAGCTTTCCTGTCTTTCATGACCAGGGGCAAATGTGAACCAATTCAGTATTAACTCTGACAGCTGCCCACCTGTCTTATTGCTCTATTTTCATTCACATCTCTTCTCAGCAGACCCAGCAAGCTACCTCCAGTCTCAGATTCTGCTACTCATAAACTTCCTTTGCCCCCTTCCCACACCTTCTGCCCAAGTTCTCATCAAGAAATGCCACCTCCTTCAGCAACAAGAAGTCTTATTTCCTTTTTACAGTGGTGTTAACTAGGAATTATGGAGAAGGCAAAAGGAGTCAACTATTTTTTCTCCGAAGCATGGATAGATGACAGGTTTGTTTTTTTAACCTTTCTGGAGTTGAATCAAGACTAATGAAAATAAAATTAAGGTTAAAAGAGGAAGGGAAATCTCCTACTGAAATGACTTTTGTGTGTAGAGCATTAATAATATGACCAACTGAAATGAAACCCCCGAGGTCAGTCCTGCTCTGCCAACTGGTCTACCTGGAGGATGACGCATGAAGGTATGTGGGGACCCAGGGTACAGGAGGAGGTTGTCATTTTTCATGGTACTTTTCCCACAGTTTCTTCACTATCCATAACCTCAAAATTCATTCATGTTCTGCCTCTTCAAGACCCCTTCCTCCATGTCCAGAGCCACCATGGAGGTTGGGCAGCAGACAAGGAATGTGTGTCTTATATCTGAAAATGTTCCTCCACAGGAAGTCCAAGACAAAATACAGCACAAGGCAGCCCCAGACCATTTCACTCACTTGTATTTTACATCAACCTCACATTTCCTGTCTCCAAAGAGTCTCACCAGATCCTAAGTTGGCCAGGACTTGAGAAAACTGAGAAACCACACTGTCTTGGTCCAAAGAAATAGACACACAGGGCTTACATTTTTCTCTTCCATTAGCATTCAAGTATTTTAATGAATACCAGATTTTACTATTTGTTCCTAGGGGAGGGTATTTGAGTTTTCTGTGGCTCATTTTATTTTTAATATTTAAAAGTTTCCCTCAGTGAGGCATGGCCATAATTACATTTGTAAAAAGTCAGCCGTGTTTGGTGACTGGAACTATTTTCTAAATGTAGTGACAAAAATTAACTACATGTTCCTTTTGCAAGGTGCTTCCTCTCTCCCCTACCCCCCCCCTTTTTTTCAATTTATGAAGACCTTAAGGTTCTAAAGCTAACCCGAACCCTGTCATGTGTGAATACTGATGCAGAGCAGCTTATAAGAAACCATTTAAGCAGATACATACAAAGGAAAACTCATGTACAATATAAAAAGCATTCAAATTGTTCCCATAACCACAGGGAAGAGCAAATCGTCCTCCAAGTACGAAAGTTGCTTAAAGACAGAGACTTGAGAACTAAATTTGAAGCTGACATCTTGACAGGCTCATGACCTAGTTTCAGACACAGAGTTACAGAAGAGTGTGAAGGGAAAGGAAGAGAGGTAGGCTGCAGGAGTCAGGGAGACAGAAAGACGAGAGGGAGAGGGTGAGCTGGGAATGTGGAGCAGAAAAGGCATCAACACTGTGAAGACTAGGTAGGATACAGACCCAGTAAAGTACAGCCAGCCCGGCCTCCTGAAAAGCTGTTCTTTGGTGGATGAGGAGTACATCACATAAAGCCTGTAAATTTAGATGTTACTGTGATGGCAAACATTTTTTGATGACAGACTGATCACTTCTCTGTCTACTAAATTAGTAATTGCTATAGGTTCATATCAATTGTCAACTTGACAGCAACTGGAATCCCCTAGGAGCATATCTCTGGGCATGTCTATAGGGCATTTTCAAGATAAGATGCATTGAAGTGAGAAGTCACTCCCTAAATTTGAGTGACACCGTTCTATGGGCTGGGATCCTGACCTGAATAGAAAAGGAGAAAGTGGGCTGGCCATCGGCACCCCTCTCTTTCTGCCCCCTGGCTTATGGGTACAATGTGACTGGCTGCTCAAGCCCTAATCAGCACAACTTCCTTAACAGGATGGATTATCCCTCAAACAGTGAGCCTCAAACTGTGCACCCTCAAACTGTAAGCCAAAACATATCCTTCCTTCCTAAAGATGCTTTTGTTGGCTATTTTGTCAATTATGAGAAAATTAACTCATACAAAAACCCATTAAAGACTGATAAAGGGCAGATGTGTTTTCCCTCGCTGTCTAACATCAGGCACTACAGATAGCTGAAGATTTAATATCTCTCTCTCTCTCTCTCTCTCTCTCTCTCTCTCTCTCTCTCTCTCTCTCTCTCTCTCTCTCTCTGTGTGTGTGTGTGTGTGTGTGTGTAGACACCCCTGGAGCAGATAAACTTGCAGGAAATGACTCTGAGTCTCAGTCTCTCTCTCTCTCTCTCTCTCTGTCTGTGTGTGTGTGTGTGTGTGTGTGTGTGTGTGTGTGTGTGTGTGTGTGTGTAGACACCCCTGGAGCAGATGAATCTTCAGGAAATGACTCTGAGTCTGTGGTTAACAGATCTTAAATCCATAGCTTTCTTTCAACAAGGAAACAATTTCAAATTGGCCTCCATAATCTCAGTGTCTCTGATTTTAAGAGATTGAAAGAAAAAAAAATATCGATGGGCCCTAAACAAAGCAGACAAAATAAACAAGCAAAAGGACCGTGGTGTAAACCAGCCAGCAGCTGAACCTTCCACTCCCTTCCAGATCTCTTCCAGACCCCTGCTTGTCCTAGAAGATGGAGCTTCAGAAAACCGCCATTTGCAGTTTTGTTTGTTGTTTGTTTCCCTTAGCAATCTTTCTGTATGTGTGAGCCCCTACCGGGTCTCTATATAGAGCATTTATTAATTGAAATCTGAAGAATGTATTTATTAGAGGTATTATTAAAAGATCCAGGTGTTTTTTTTGATATGTGTGATATTGGGCTTCAATTTAAAATACTCTGTTTTTGGTGTAAACACTGAAGGAATGCTGGAGAACAAAATTTATAGCCAACTAAAAACTGACTGAAAAGAGTTGGGCTCCTCTTATAGGATTGGCTATTTGCAACAAAACACACTCATGTATACAGAATTGTGAATAGTGTTTAAATATGTAATCTTTTTACTATTAAACTTTCTCTTTCATAGATTCCCCAGCTTGGGTTATTGAGGAACATAAAGCAATTGGTAGTCTTAGAATGTCTAGATGAAGGCCGGGCGGTGGTGGCGCACGCCTTTAATCCCAGCACTCGGGAGGCAGAGGCAGGCGGATCTCTGTGAGTTCGAGGCCAGCCTGGGCTACCAAGTGAGTTCCAGGAAAGGCGCAAAGCTACACAGAGAAACCCTGTCTCGAAAAACCAAAAAAAAAAAAAAAAAAAAAAAAAAAGAATGTCTAGATGATTTTGCTATAGACTTTTCTGGGACTATATTTCTGAATAATCCACGGTTTGATATTTGTGACACTCACATATGAACTTCAAAAATCAGATTTTCCAGCATCTATTTCATAGTTCCTTTAGTGATTTTTCTGGAAAGAGGCTACGGGCCTTAAAGGTGGTTGTCAAAGGCCTGCCTAGCAGCACCTCCCTCAAAGGACCCGTTGACATTTGAAGGTCACTTTAGGGGGATAGTAGGGGTGACTCTCTCCCTCCATGGATCTAATTACTTCTAACTGACACAGGTACAAAGGAGTCCTGCTGGGGGGAAACAAGAGTATGCTCCATCCCCATGAGAAACTCCTTGATTATTTATTTATTTATTTATTTATTTATTTATTTATTTATTTATGTCTATTTATTTTACATTAAAAATTTGATGCAGGGTGTGATGGTGCATGCCTTTGACCCCAGCCCTCTGGAAGCAGACACAGGTGGACCTCTGTGAGTTTGAAGCCAGCCTGGTCTACAGAGTGAGTTCCAGGACAACCAAGGATTGTGCCTCAAAAAAAAAAAAAAAAAAAGAAAGAAAAGAAAAGAAAAAAGAAATAATTGACAGTAAGTGGGACTATAGCAAAGACTAGAGTCAGCCTAGGTGTGACCTCACAATAAGAGTGCATATCTGAGCATTAGCCACATAACAGAAAGATCTAAGGAGAGCAGGGGGGTGGAGAACAGAAATGCTTCTAGTACAATGTGGAGTTGGTGTACAATCCTAGCCTGGCACCCCTACGCGGCTGCATGGGAGAGGATGCATTGGCCGTCCCTCTCCTATAAACAGCAGTATCTCCGGTTGGAGATATTCTAAAGAGACACTTGTGCCCCTCCCTTCAGCTACTCCACTATTGAGACAATAGCCCCCAAGGATTTGGAATTTCCCCTAGAGTCCTACGCTGGGAAAAGGAAAAAGCTGGGGCCTCTTGCCAGCCAGAGAGGAAGCTTGTCTCCAAGATGAGATTACATGCAGTTCTGACAGCTTGTCAGACCACCTTGCAGGAGAAACTAGAACTGAGACAATGGTGGTGGGTGGGGCCACAGCCTGGCTCGAACTGCGTCGCTATGATACCTCTTGTTCTATATTTGGACCTGAACCTCCTTTCAGAATTCTGCAGACAGATGCGGTGGGGGCAGGACTGGACCTCTTGGTTCCTCGTCCTAATAGGGGGACATGAAGTAAATCTCCTTTTCCTGCTTTTCTCTATTACTTGTTTAACACGGTAGCTGAGCCAAGCTTGTTAAGGCTGCCAGCACCCGGGCACTGACACTAACCATTCCGGGTGCCTCAAGGCAACCAGAGGCAAGTCCTGCCTCAAAGGTCACACTCAAGGAATTAGCAGTGGATATTGTACCTTCCAGGAGAGCTACACCGGGAATTAATGTCCAGACTCTGTAAACAAACCAGGGGGAGCTCAGAAACACTGGAGGACTACAGGCTCGGCCCGTGTCTCCTACATAATCAGGGGAGGGGTGAAAACCCATGAAAATGGATAACGAGTCAGTGTAACTCACATTCCCAAAGAAAGAACGGACAGTAACCCCTGCATTGTTTCTCCTTGCTAGTTCTCACACAAATCCAACTCAACTGGGAAATGCTGAAGACGTCACTGCTCTGAGTGACCTCCGAATGTCAACTTCTTTGTCTCTAAGTCTCTAAGTCATGCCTGCCTCTGAGATGACTTTTTTAAGCTATGCTGGGATTTAGTCCTTAAAAAAAAATTGTATGCCTCCCACAGATCCAATGTCACCTGGCAGGCGTCCTTATTACCCAAGGGCCTGTTCTTTGCTTGTTTTTCTTTCTCCTTCAAGGAGGTGAGGAAGAGCAGAGGGCTTTGATATTTAATGGCTGTGAAATGTTACATGTGGGTTTCATCGTGGACTTCCAGCCCTGGCCTTTCCACATCCCAGCTTCAGTAAAGCAGTATCCCTACAGATTGTGTCCAGTGCTTAACTGCAAATTCCACTTAACACATCCCAAGGTTTTCTCCTTCTGAGTGAACTGAGAATTCATTCAAATACAACGCAAGCTCAAGGTTTAAGATAAAGTTTGTCCTACCAAAAATGAAGCCCTGGCTGAGGTTTATATTCTTACCAAGGGTTTGGCATGTTTTCTCAGCAAAGAAACAGAGATTAAGCACTTTTGGTTCTGTGTCTATGCAGTGTCTGATGGAAAACAACATCACCCTGCTGCATTGGTCTGAAGATTTATATGAATAACACAGAAACGAAGGGGGCGTGACTATGTTACAATAAAACTTTATCAACAAAGTCAAGCTGTTGAGCCATAGTTTATAATTTACGTTGTCATGTTCTAGGAGCTTATTCTCTGTACCAAATGATTTTGCTGTGTTGCATTTTTCACCATAGTAACTCGTTGAACTGACAGATGCTGTATGGGCAGAGAAAAATAAATTTTGGAATATTGAGGTATAGCCATCAGAACTGGAAAACAGCTTTCTCTACAGGACAGAGTGGATCACTAAGTAAACAAACGAAAATACATAATTTTAGTAAATAACACAAACTTTGGGGCAAACACACCGAGAGGGACAGTACATGCCTGTAATCAGTCAGTATGCAGAGACAGAATGACATATGTGAAGCCAGCTTTGACTACACAGCAAGTTCAAGACCAGCCTGGAACACATGAGCCCCATCTCAAATTAAAAATGAAAAAACAAGCAAACCAACTAAACAGGGCCTGGAGAGATGGCTCCATAGGTAAGGGAATTTGGGCCAAGCCTCACCACCTGAGTTCAATGTCCAGGACTCACAGGGTGGAGAAGGAAGCTAACTCTCCCAACCTGTCCTCTGACCTCTGCAGGCACACAAATAAACAAACAAATAAATGTCATTTAAAAAAAAAATCTCAGTGTATTTTTTAAAGATGTATATAGATTTGGGGGTCTGGTGATTTTACTGCAGGGTTTTTTTTGTGTGTAAGTTTTTTTATAAGAACGTCTTAATAAATTTTTAAAAAGAAGTAAAACTTTCTTGAGTGCTCAAGATCTCAAAGGAGCAAAACAAAACAAAACATCACCTGCTCCAGGGGTGTCTACACACACACACACACACACACCATGGACAGGGAACACACATGATACAGGAATGTCCTTATGCTGCTCACAGACGAGAATCTGAAATGCAGGACTACATGAAGCCATGGGTCCCCAAGTTAGAGGCAAAGCTGCATCTCCCGATTGCTGACTAAACCCATAAATTCAGGGGCTGGCAGGCACCAGGAGCCAAAGACAAAGGGAAAATAAAACAAAAGGACTTTGGGCCACTTTGCTGTGGCCTCTGTTGCTGAAGTCTGCCTTCAAAGCCATAAAATCGGGAAGCAAAACTTCCTGATTCAAGCCACTGGGTTCTCATTAGCAAATATCATGTCCAAAGATAATATGTTGATTTAAACTTTAAACTTTCCTCAGGAAATATTTTTTATGGGCTCACATTCTAGTCAAGACTTTGTTTAAACAAATACACACTTTTCTGTGGTTCCTATCATGCTAGAGACAGGGTTCTTCATATGATTCTCCATTTTGAATAGGAGAAAATTAGTTTCATTTGAACTTGAAAAAACAAACTGATAAATTCCTAGCCACTTATCTGAAACTTAAAGGACCAGGAAGAACTCCTTTTGGAGTGAAGCTTGGTGCCTCTCCTATAATTCCATCACTGGAGGAGGATCCTGATTCTGAAGCCAGTCTGGCCCCCATGGAGAGTCTGAGATCAGCCTAAACTATGCAGAAAATCCCAGTCCAGCCACAGCTACACACCAAGACTGCGTTTCAAGAAATCAAAAGAAAAAGGAAAACTCCTTCAGGACCATTTTGCCTATTTTGCTGTTTACTTCCTTTTGATTGTATTTCACCTACTAAAGGAGTAACTTGGGCTTGGAGAGATGGCTCAGCGGTTAAGAGCACTGACTGCTCTTCCAGAGGACTGGGGACTGAGTTCCCAGCACCCACATGGTGAATCACAGCTGTTTGGAACTCCGGTTCCCAGAGATCTGACACCTTCCTCTGGCCTCTGAGGACATGAGGCACACACACATGGGGCACGGACACACACACATGCAGGCAAAATGCCATACACATACAATAAAAATTGAAAAACTAAAGAGAGCAACCTAGGTGAAGTATTCTTTTCTACTCATAATCCTTACATTTCAAAAATGTAATTTGTAAGTTCAGATACAGTAAAAAAAAAAAAAAAGGCAATTTATTGATGGACAGTCCAACTTAATGCACACATAGATTCAGTAATCATTACCATGGAGAACATGCTCGGAGAACAGACCTGCTGTCCCCAAAGCATCCTTCATGCGGTACCTTCATAACCTGGCTGGCTCCACCTCTGACTCCTGGCTACCCCTGATCAGCCCTCTCTCACTAGAGTTTTATCTCCTCACACATTTTGTTTAGACAGAAGCCTATAGAAACTAACCTTCCGCCGGGCAGGGGTGGCGCACGCCTTTAATCCCAGCACTCGGGAGGCAGAGCCAGAAGGATCTCTGTGAGTTCAAGGCCAGCCTGGGCTACAGAGTGAGTTCCAGGACAGGCGCAAAGCTACACAGAGAAACCCTGTCTCGAAAAACCAAAATAAATAAATAAATAAATAAATAAATAAATAAATAAATAAATAAATAAAAGTAAGAAACTAACCTCCCAAACTGCCTCCTTTACCCGGCACAACGTGCTTGAGATCCAGCCTCACCTTTCCATGTACCAACATCCCATCCTTTTTGCATTGTCGGGTAATTTCACACTTTATTAATTGGTTGTAGTTTCTGCAGGTAGCCATTGAAGGAGATTTCATTTTTCTCCGGTTTTTGGTAATGATGAACAGAACAGTTGTATGCACTGACTTACCGGTTTCCACGTGAATATACATTCCCACTTCTCTTGGGTAAATACCTATGAAGAGGATGTCAACTCTCACGGCAAGTGTGCATTGAAGTCCCCGCAAGAAGCTGCAAAACAGTCTTTGAGAGTAGCTACGCTGTTCCCAATAGGAAAGCCCGCGATCTTTGCTTTCTGAAAACCTCAACAGCGTCTATCATTGCCAGCACTTTTCTTGACTCTTTCTAGTTGGTGTGCCGTGGTATCTGCTCCTCCTTGCCCCTAACATGATAAATTTTTTTTCATCTTCTCTTTCCAGCTGTCGACTTAACACCTTTACTACAAAGTACACCTCTTACTCTATCCCCAGGGAAGATGACCCTTCCTCCCTCAGCATCCTTCTTCTTTCATTCCTGGTAGTCCCAGGCTCCCTGGAGACTTGGTTCCCATGGCGGAGGCAGCACACTAGCCCACGTTGCATTGTAGTTTGCTGATGGAGACTCCGCTCGGGTTGGAGCACCACCTCCTTTCATCAGGGATCAGCCATGTTGATCTAGGGATGTGTGTTGTTCTTTAAAGAGGAGCTCTGGATGATGTCATCTAGAAATTGTAGGACAGACCTAGGCTTGCTGTCTAAAGGAGATTGATAACAAATAGCGTGTATGGGAAATGAGAATGGGCGTTGAAAATCTATACCGCAGTGGTGGCACACAAGCAGTTAAAACTGAAAGCCAAGCTTGCATCTGCACGCCGAATTCTTGAGCTGAAGTTTCTGCGAGCTCATTAACGATGGTAAGAAGAGGGTGAGTGTTAGCTAGTTTTATGTCAACTTGACCTAAACGGCACGCATTGGGGAAAGGGAATCTCAGTTGAGAAAATGGCTCCACAGATTGGTCTGTGAGCAAGCTTCAGGGGCATTTTCTTAATTATTGATTGATGTGGGAGAGTCCAGCCCGCTGTTGATTGTGCCATCCCTAATCAGGTGGTCCTGGACGATGGAAGAAAGCAGCTGAGCAAGCCAGGGGGAGCAAGCCAATAAGAAGCACTCCTCTACGGCCTGTTCAGTTCCTTCCTCAAGTTCCTGTCCGGGTTTTCTGTGGAAGCGTAGGCTGAAGTAAACCATTTTCTCCCCTAGTTGCTTTGGTCACGGTGTTTTATCACAACAGTAGAAACCCCAACAAAGACAGAGTGTAGCTGGAGATCTCAGCGTAAGGATTTATTCCGGGAATTTCCAAGGCACAAAATGGATGGGTGGATGGAGATGGGGGGGGGGGACGACAGACAGACAGAGAGACAGAGACAGAAAGACAGAGAGACAGAGAGAGACAGAGAGAATGCTGAGGAACCAACTAGGAAATGACTGAACCTCTCTGAATCCAGTCACCCCTTCTCCGTCCTTCTCCATTCTCTCATAGTGAGACTGAGGTCACCCAGGAAGGGAGGCAGGAAACAAAAGAAAGATGCGCTTGGCACAAGTGTGGAGTTGAACATGATGGGAACAATGGTACCCAGAGCATAGACATGGCATGTGAAAACAAATGATGCCGCATTTACTAGAGGCTTCCAAGATTGGAAGGGGTATAGAGTTTTCATTTTGCTTTTGTTGAGACAGGGTGTCATGTAGCTCAAGCTAGCCTGGGATGCACTATGCAGCTGAAGATGATCTTGCCTCTGATGAGAGTGGACCATGATGCCCAGTTCATCTTGGGAATTAAACCCAGGGCTTCGTGAATGCTAGGCAAACACTCTACCAACTGAGCTGCATCCTAGACAAGGATATGGTTTTTAAAGGGGGATAATTGAGTACACTTGTGCAGGATAACCCAGGACAAAGCAGAAAGAACTAGTTGGGGGGAGGAGGTTCTTGAGACAGTCTTGAAGTACAATCTTCCATTGTCTCAGGCTGTCAACCCAAAACTCCTCTGGTCCCTCCTTTTCTAGGTTCATCATTCCCACTTCAACTAGTACCCTGATGCTTCAATGCTGGGTTACTACTGGTTCCAAACTCACTGACTTCCCAAAGTTCCTGAAGAAGATTTTATAAAACTACATAGATAACATATAGATAGTGGAAGACAGTAGCTGTTTTCTTAAAGACATCTTCAATGTAAGCACTCTCGAATACACGGTCATTTTCTACAGAAAGGTGGGAGGAATGTGCTTAGGCCAGAATATAGCCCAGCAGGTGCCCAAGTCCCTGAGAATGGACCAGGTACCTTTCTCAGATCCACTTTTTTCTTAATATATTTGAAGATAGGGAGCTGCTACAATCTAAACATTCTCAAGGAATATGTAAACAAAATTGATAAAAATGAGCACATTTGGAATTATGAATTTACACAGGGCCAGGTATATATAAATTATTTATTTATTTAGTGTGTGTGTGTGTGTGTGTGTATGCGTGTGTGAATGTGTGTGTATGTCCTCACACATCAATGTGTGTGTATGTGTGTGTGTTTGTGTAAGCCAGGGGACATCCTTGGATGCCATCTAAATGAACGCCATCCATCCCCTTGGGCCTGAAGCTCACCATTCAGGCTTACTGCCCAGGGGCCCCAGGAATCCCCCTGTCTCTCCCACCACACTCAGGTATTTTTTACTGGGTTCTCGAGATCAAACTCAGGTCCTCATACTTATAAAGTAAGAACTTTACCCACTGATCCATCCCCTCAGTCTTCATCATAGGGTTTTTCCCCCCTATATGTACAGCCCTGTCTACATTGAATTCAGTCTTACATCTTAATTGATGTAACTTGTCTTTTTCTGGCTCCTCTTTCTTCTTTATAAAAACAAGTCATGGTGGGTTTCTGAAGAAGAAAACTACTATAGAATTAGATATAGAAATGCTATAGAAGTCTTGGCTTGGGGGGATACATAGGAGGGCACAGTGCTCAGTGTGTACACACATGAACTTGAGTGGGAGGTATGTTTGTTGACACATAGTCAAATCTACGTGTATTTAAAGTTCAGAGGGACATTTTGCAACAGAAAGTCTTCCGATTGGTTGTCATGGCTAATTTTCCATCCACCTCTGTTTTCTACTGCTGATTACCAGAAATAAACCAGAGAAGAGAAACAGTAGGGGACGCATCTTGGAATGACCTTATCTTAATTAAGCCTTGCTTAATTACATCTACTTAATTTTTTTAAACCCTCCCCGCAAACCAGATCGGATCAAAGCTATTTTTTCAGTATGGCTCAGAAGCACCCACCTCTCCCACTCAGTGACCTCATCAATCAATAACTCAGCTCTTCTACATTTTCTGAATTATTTGACCTGTGCAATTGATTAAAATCCAACAAACCAAAATTGTTGTATTAGTACATGGTAAGAAATGTGCCAAAACTGGGCGGTGGTGGCGCACGCCTTTAATCCCAGCACTCGGGAGGCAGAGCCAGGCAGATCTCTGTGAGTTCGAGGCCAGCCTGGGCTACCAAGTGAGTCCCAGGAAAGGCGCAAAGCTACACAGAGAAACCCTGTCTCGAAAAACCAAAAAAAAAAAAAAAAAAAAAAAGAAATGTGCCAAGACGGTGTTTTAATGAGCGTCATCATTTTGGAGGCAGAATTGCAGGCTTCACTCTCCACCACCACCCCTTTCAAAGCAAAATCATGTCTGATAAAAGTGAGATGTCACAGCGGGGAAAGCATTACACACACACACACACACACACACACACACACACACACACACGCACACGCACACGCACACGCACACGCACACGCACGCACATCTCATCTCACTATCTCAAGTAGATATGCCAGGTAGTGCTTCTATGCAAAATACCATAACCCAGACCACACTGACTGTACCTACCCATGCTGGTCATGATTATATCATTTTCCTACTTACGAGTGAGTGTGTTTTTAATTGACTGCGTTGGTTAAAGCTTTACCATCTTCTCTGTTACACCTATAAGACTGAAGAAAAAACAAACAACAAATAGAAGCTTCTTTAAGGATAATTGCATTGTTTCTCATTATGCTTCCACGGTTGGAATCTGGGTTTAAAAGTTCAGAACAGTTCCCCAGAATGATACCAAGCCCCCTTTTATTTATCCCATTGGTCTCACTTAATTACATATATTTCTATAACTCTGTGACAAAAAGATTAGGAAACACACCCAGGGGGAAGCTAAGGCAACCTCACTTTCGAAAGTACTTCTAGTCTTTGTGTCTCGGGTTATGGATCTGCTTGCTCTTCTTGTTTGTAGAAAGTTCTAATGCATCTTCTGAGTTATCAGCAGGGCTTCTCCCAGCAGCAGTAAGTAGCCCTTGAGCTTTGGAAGTCACCAGTCAACATTTACATATTTATCAAACAATTCAAGACAGTTTCATGGCCCCATTCTCCCACTCAGTGCTCTGGATCCTAGGGTCTCTGCATAGTTTCTCAACCATAAAACGACTTCCTAAACCCCATGCTTAGTTCTTTGAAGCTGCGGAATGCACCCCTTCCCTTCCCCTCGACTTCCATCACATAACCTCAAGAACAGTCAGGCGAGCTGTGCTAAATCACACAGGGTGCAGGGGTCCAGGATGAGGGGGTATTAGCCACTGTTTATTTGTAAGCCTCCGTCTCATCTGTTTTAATGCCTGTCTTGTGTACTCCATCTTTATCTTCCTCTCTGCTGGTCACCATAACAAAATTCCAACCAAAATAAAGGTTGTTTTTCTTTATGTTACTGCATTGAACACATTCTTGCTGAATGATGGCTGCTTTTAGTGAGAAGTAAAGACACTAGAAGCTCATACATAGTCGGCCTATGGTTTTGACTAAATTTAGTGTGAATTTTAGTGGTTTCTGTTGTTAACCACATTGTAATAGCTGTTCAGAAAGATACAATATTTATGGAGTTCTTTTACTATCAGGTACAGTGAATGATTATTAAAATTGGGCCCAACTTTTACCTTCTCATATCCACCCAAGCCTTTGCAGAGCTGAGAGGAAACTGTGCTCACCGATGAGAAGAGTTTTCAATGGGACGAGGACACACTCTATTCAGGGAGCTCCTGGAAGGCCTGGGAGATGCTGAGCGGGAGGATTTGTCTACATACAAGAGAAAGAGGGTCTTGTTTAGTGTCCCAATAAGTAGTTAATAAAGAAGGTGTCCTCCAACAGAGATATGGAAAGACAGTCTTCAAGAAGCTTCAGTCCTGGGCTAGAGAGATAGCTCAGTGGTCAAAACTACTTGCTGCACAATCAAGAGAACCAGAGTTCAAATCCTACCATAGCAAGGTGAGCATCCTACAAAAACCTATAATCCTTGCTCCAAGGTAGATGGAGACCAGAGGACTCAGAGAGACCACCTGATTGTTACATAAAAACATGCATATATTTGTTAGCTGCAGGCCATTGTTGTTTCTTTGTTTAGTTTTTGTTTGGGCTAGTTGATGACTGAGTAGCCAGCCATTCCTACCAATAACCCTAATGATTAGGGAAAAAAAAAAAAAAACACTCTTGCAAAAGCTGAGAGACTTCCTATTTGTTCTGTCTGAATTATTTGAAAGGAAGTTTTCCCTCCCTGCATCATATCTGGATTTGCAGCCTGTTGGTAGTGGTTCCCTTCATCCTTGCAGACAGCCTCAGCTGCAGCCCAGGAATTCAAACACAAGTGGAAACTGGGAACTTGGCTTGTCTCAGTATCAATAAACTTGTCTTTATAATGAAAGACAAGACTTGCTGGCCAGACCTATAAGGAAAACATATCTGTTTTGTGTACTGCAGACCTCTGGTCCATGGACAATGTCACTGAATGAAGGCAGAGGCCCTCCAAGCCGGAAAGGAAAGCCTAACTTGAGCTGAGGGCCGCCTGGTTTTACCAAGTGCTCTCAGATGCCTGCCTTCAAAAGACTGGCTGGTTTTTATCCACCGGTGATTGCTGTGAGCCATGCTGAAGCCCGGGTAAGCTTTGCCAGTCACATCACTAGGACTCGAGACCAAATCAAGACAGCATGATTGATGCTGATTTGCAGTTTACACAAAGCAGGAAGAGTGCATAATTTTCCATGTGATTTTTTTTTTTTTTTTTTTTTACAGAAAGACATCTGACCCTGGGTAAGGTCCTTTAGCAAGGCTTATTTACTTGGGTTGGCCAGTTTCTTAAACAGAAAGAGAGCTTGGTCTTTGTTGCTCAGAGTTTCATAAAAGCACTTTAAAAAGGAGCAAGATAGATGTCTCTGAAAAACAAGCTTAGATCCTTATACTACCTTATACTGTCTTTATTCCATCTTAGCAAACTGAATTGTCTTGCGTACAAGGAAAACAATTTAGGAAAGAAACCAGAAAATCACATTAATGTAGTGACATCAGTATAAAATTTGAAGTTTAAAATGTCGATAAGCCAGATACATTTTATACAGTTTAGCTTATGAAAGGCACCATCTCTCTCTCTCTCTCTCTCTCTCTCTCTCTCTCTCTCTCTCTCTCTCTCTCTCTCTCTCTCTCTCTCTCTCGTTTACTTGTACTGTATTGTTGAGACAGAGTCTCATGTACCTCAGACTGGCCCTGAACCCACAATGTAGCTGAGGGTGCCCTCGAACTTTTGATGTTCCTGCTTCTGTCTCCCAAGTGCTAGGATTACATCATGCAATCAGTGTACATGGTTTTATGAGGTGCCGAGGTTGAACCCAGCCAGGGCTTGTGCATGCTAGGAAGTACTCTGCCAACCAAGCTACATCCCCCGTCCCCCACCTCAGCGCCGTATCATTTTCCCACGTCCACTGTGAGGATCTGGAGAGGGGACAGGAGCTAAATGGGAAGGATTGACCTCGTTGGGAAGCCTGGGCCAGAGCACCATGATTCTCCTCTCCCTCCTGCTTTACACGGTCTTGACTCTAAAAATTCAGCTCTCCGGTATTTTCATCTCCCTTGTTAGAGGCATGAAAAACAGGCACCAGATCTCTAGTCCTTAGATAGCGATCATTTGGACGGCCCATCTTGCGAGCGGAAGAACTCCAGTTGGCTGGTGGTGTTGAGCGCTATGGGGAGAGCTTGAGCCTGAGGAACGAACCCTCCTGAATTTGATTCCCAACTCAGGCTTTACTCTGGGTAAACTAGGGGGGGGAAATGTCAGTGGGAAAATGGAGAGAGTCACTTCCATCCCACGAGGCCGTTGGGAAGGCTCAGTGAAGCCACGTGGTCCCTCGCAAACTGTTCCATGGTATTGGCACACATGACTTCTTTGGTATGTTACTTTTATTATTCTCTTAAATTTTATTTTGATTTCTAAATTTGGCCTCAAACTTGTGATCCTCCTGCCTCACGCCTCCTTTAGCAAGTCCTACGGCGTGCACCATCACAACCGGCACATTACTTTTAAATAGGAACAAATTTTAGAGTCTGCCTTAGTCCTCTTCTCTATAATATTACTGCTGAGAGCTGGTGTTCCCCTTTTAGACCTTGTTTAGAGACAAACAGCGTTTCTTCCTAATGAAAAAAATAAGAATTGTCATTCCCAGCAGGCACCTGGAAGGAGAAACAAGAATCCAGTACCGCCTGCGCTGGCTAAAATACAATGAAATCCAAGTGAGAAGAGCTGAAGGTTTTCCAGACAGACTTCTCACCAAAATGATGATACTTAATACTTATGTTTCTGACCACCGTCTCTGGACTCCACCTAAATCAACATTGACTTCCAAACTAGATTTTAGATGGTTTCCCCCCCCCCCCCCAAAAAAAAAAAAAAAAGCTCTCAGTACAGTGTGGACTCCAAGCCACCCAACACCATGATCAAACCCCACGTGAATCATTCTCTCTAGGCTTTCTCTTTTCTCTGCTCCTCTTCCCTGCCATTTCCCATCACATTTTGAATGTGAAATTCGGAACCTGATGTGCGAAACAAATGGGAGGAAAGCCAGTGTCTGATTACCTGGTGAAATCCTCATCCTCCACAAGCACTGAGACCTGGCCTATGCTCCTGCTGGGCCATGACAATAAATCACCCCGGAATATTTCTTGCTCAACTATATGGCATGATTTTAAAACATTCTGATTGACAAATAGCGTGTGCGCGGAACAGTATACACAGCCTGAGTGAAGGATTGCAAGTTGAAGAACCCTTTGTCACTATCACTCACGTTGGAAAACAGATCATGACAAACTCCCCCAGAAGGCTCCCTGTGCCCTGCCGTTTATTTTCTCCATTCTTCACTCTAAAAACTTCAGACAAGTTGAAATAACAAAATAAACACTTGTACCCACTTTTGTTCAGTTCTTCAGTCATTAGCATTTGGCCACAGGACTGCTCCCCCTTCCCCATTTAACCATTTGCAAAACATAATATCTCCCCCCTTTTTTTAAATAAAAAAAGGTAAACATAAAAAAAATAAAATTCTTGCATTTCCTCAGAGCAGGGACATTCTCCTGTATCACTATTATCACAATGACTGACTTCAGTAATGTAGTAACAAGTCAGTGACATTGTGTAATAGCAAGTCCATATTTTTAAAAGGTTCCCAAATTGTCCTCTTTGAAGAATTTCTTCCCTAGGGGGTATGTAAAAAAAAATAATAATAATCCACTATGCTCCACCCCCCATAGCAGGTCCCACTGGCAAACCAAAGAAGTACCCTTCCACCAAAGCTCACCCTGAGGAACCAGGGAGTTTATTAGGCTTAGGTACAGAACATAGGTGACCCCGAAGAAACCCAGCTGCAGTCTTCACCCAGCGTGGTGATGGCTTCCCCGCATCCACACTGATGACGCCCATTCAGTTAATCTTCCGAAGCCTAGACACGCTCGTACCTCCCAAGCCCACCGAGGCCATGTGCAATTAGGGCAGAATTGCATACATATGGCATGGAGGAGGAGGAGGAGGAATCTGTGGTGAGGGTTCGCTGACCCTCCCTAACCCTCCCTTCACTAATAGTCAACAGACCTGCTCCTGGCAGCCTTTTGGAGAGGCGTCGCCACCCCAATACTTACTTTATACTTTTGTCTCTGCCTAGGAGCTAGTCAAGGTTTCAGTATTATTTCTAGTTTGCATGCCTCTTTAATATTCCTCATTCTGGAACAACTTCTTATCTTTTAACCTTCAGGACATTAAGAACACAAATTGACTTACAGAATATCCCAGGGCTTACTGATGTGCAAATGTACATTTGTCTCTGTGTGTGTGTGTGTGTGTGTGTGTTTGTGTGTGTATGTATGTATGTATGTATGTATGTATGTATGTATGTTTGTATAGCAGGGTCTCATATTGTCCGGGCTGATCTTGAACTCTCCTGATATGTAGCCATGGGTAACCTTAAACGCCTGATCCTCCTGCCTCTCTCTCTCTCCAGTGCTGGAATTACAGACAGGAGCCCTATGCCTAGACGATTTACAGGTATTTCCAGTACCTCTTTGTGTGTTATTTTATTGTATCTTCAATGACAAAGAAACACTAATCTTCAAGTTATTTTCTTGTTCATAGTTGGCTATCCAGAGCTTCATTTGAAGATTTTTTTTTTCAATTAAATGTTATCTGTAAGTTTTCTCTCTTTTTCTTTTTGAGACAGAATGTTGCTATGTATCCCAGGCTGATCTGAAATTCATTGTCCTCCTTTCTCTGCCTCCCTAGTGCTGGAGTAGCAGGCATGCAGCAACACACCTATTCAATTTCTATTTTTAAAGCTATCATAATCCAAACTCTGTGAAGAACTCTGATAACTGCTTAATTCAGTTTGAGTTGCTATAGTAAAATACTTGTGAATAGTTGGCTTATGAAGATCAGACATTTCTTCCCGCTCCTGAGGCTGCAGGTCTAAGATCAGCAAGCTTGCATCATCGGATTCAAGCAAGCTCAGGTGAGAGCCTGCTTCCCTGCAAAGGACTGCTGACATCATACTGCATCCTTCTGTGGCTGAAGGAGGGTGTGTACCAGAGCTCCCCGGAGCCTCTTATGAAGGCACTAATCCCTTGTACAAATGGTGGCAGGTAAACAAAAAAGATGCTCAGTTTCAATGGCTAATCATCAGGCAAGATATCACCCCATATCTACTAAAATGAGAACCATTAAAAACATTTAAAAACCACTTCCTATTAAACAAAAAAAAGATACAGAAAACATTCACCTGAAGGTTTGAAACAGCAATCAAAACATGTATGTATATTATTAGATTGGGGCCGAGTGTTCCTGGTTTATAGCTCTCCCACAAAGAAATTATGCTAAATTAGAGGCAGCTCACACTTAGACACCTTAATGTCTGAAACTCTGCTGGGAAGTAGGGTCAAAGATGTAATTCAAATAAAGTCATAGCCAGCGCAAGTTAACCGGCATTACTTATTCCGTTAGATAAAATTGCTGTTAATTTCCCCTGGAATCTAGCAAGAAACAAAACCGAGAGTAACTAGAGGTACCTTCAGACTTACACTATCAAATTAAGAGGAAACTGTAGCCCACAAATTAGGTAAAAGAATTTCCCACTGTGGGGAAGAGCTATGAGGCCAAATTGAGATATGTATGGTCTTGGCCTAATTTTCACTTGAAATTCGGAGTGCTTCGTTCCCCGAAAACCATCTCCCTCCAAAGCCCTCTCCCCTCCGTGCGGCTCCGAGTTCCCTTTAGCACACATCCTGCACAATTGGCTGCATGAGTTCAATATTCAACAGCTATAATTAGGACGGGGAGAAAGCAATGAAGGCGAATTCCTCACAAAGTGAAAAACTACAGCTGAATTCATTTTACTTAGCAGCAATTAAAACACATTTGTGAATTTATAAATATTTTGCAGCGTGGTTCTACAAGTGTTTCTAATTTGAGCAATGACAGGTGTTTGTTGTTTAAAATAAATAGCAATCCCAGGGTCTTTTACTCGGGATTCAAAGTATGTCTGTGTAGATGGGTCGACTTCAATGCCAGCTGAGTTTTCTTCAGAGAGGAGATCCGCTTATTGGGTGTACGCATATGTCAGAGTAATGCACGAAGAAGCACCTACTCAGTTCCAAATGTTAGTGCACCTATTAAGTGCCAGGTGTTAGTGCATCTACTTGCGTTTAATCTTCTAAAAGTTTGGAAGCTTACATCTGAACAGCACCATGGGATGGAGTAAAAAGCAGAGCTCAGGAAGGATAGATGATGGGCTTGTATCAGAGGATAAGGAAGCTTGCTGCCAAGCCAGATGATCTGAGTTTGATCTCCAGGACTCTCAAAGTGGAAGGACAAACCTACTTCTGCAAGCTCTTTTCTGACCACCATAAGCATGCTATGACATACCTGCACACACACACACACACACACACACACACACACACACACACACACACACACAAAGTAGATGTATTTTGTTTGTTTTGTTTTTGTTTTTCAAGACAGGGTTTCTCTGTGTAGCTTTGCGCCTTACCTGGATCTCGCTCTGTAGACCAGGCTGGCCTCACAGAGATCTGCCTGGCTCTGCCTCCCGAGTGCTGGGATTAAGGGGCATGTACCACCACTGCCTGGAAAATAGATTTATTTTAAAAGATTTTTTAAAGAAAGTATGAATGACTCAGCAAAGGGTTTATTATCAGTAAGTGGTTGTAGTACAGTTTATACCTAGACCTGAATCTTCTTGAGATGGTAGCTGGTAATAACAATCCCCATCTCTCCCAAGCATGGCCTAGCCAGCCAAGCCCCTGCAGCATGGTTTGCCACAGCACAGCTATGCCAGCCTTATGTGCGGCCTGGAAGTGAGAGAAGTGGCTTTACATTGATCAGAGCTCAACTAGAGTCCTGGGTTCACTTTAGAAGACACTTGAAAGATGCTAGCCAGACAATGGCTTTGTTTTTCATTGACTGTGACAAAAAGCTGAGAAACTGCTTAAAGAAATTATGTGGGCTCCTAGCTTCATAGGTCTCAGTCTACGGTCACGTGGCTCTGTTGTTTCTGGGTCTGGAGTGAGGCAGAACACCACGGTGGGGAGCCTATGGCAGAGCAAAGTTGGCACCTTGGACACTGATAGTGAGAGAAAAAAAGAAAAGAAAAGTGACCTGGTTCCTCCAAGTATCTGCCACCTTCAAGTTTCCATCACGGCCCTATAATGCCATCAATGACCCCATTGATGGATTAATCCATTCACATTAGAGCCCTCACAATCCAATCACTTCCCCCAAAGTCCTATTAGCTGGCAACTTCCAAACACGAATCCACTAGAGCAGTGGTTCTCAACCTTCTTACTGCTGTGACCTTTTCTTTATGTTTTCATTCCCCACGTTGTGGTGACCCCAAACCGTAAAAATATTTTTGTAGCCACTTCATAACTGTAATTTTGCTATTGATATGAATAGTAATGTAAATGTCTGGGTTTTCTGATGGTCTTAGGCGGCCCCCATGAAAGGGTCATGCAACCCCAATGGGTCGTGACCCACAGGTTGAGAACCACTGCCCTGGGGCGCTATTTCACATCACAGCAAACAGTTTGCACTCAGACCCATCCCTGCCGCTTTGTAGTTCACGAACTTTGTAGTAGTTTCTGCTGGTACACAAAGCCTCAGCCTCTCCTTTACATGATGAGAATGAGGAAAGTGTCTACCCCATAGTACTACAGTGAGGCTAAAAAAAAAAAATCACTATAATTCAGAGGCATGACAGCCAGATCCACATCATGAAAGATTTTATTTAAAAAAAAAAAAAAAAAAAAAAGCAACTTTGATGCTTGAAAGAGATGATACAGGGGTCAAGAGCACTGACTGCTCTTCAGAAGACCTGGATTTGGGTCCCAACACCCATACAGTAGCTCACAACCACCTGGAATTAAAAGTTGTAGGGGGTGAAACTCCCTCTGTGGGCACCAGGCATGCATGTGGTACACATACACATATACCGGCACTCATAAATTTAAAAAAAATCATTAAATGACCTTGAATAGCATGATATTGTTTAATTTGCAAGGACTTTTGGTAATGCCCTCTACTTCAAATATCTGTACTTAAATCCACAATGGAGTACATTCTGTCCTAGAGTTAGCAAGTTCTGCTTCTCTTTGAAGAATTGTTTTAAGGGCTGGTGAGACAGGTGGGAAAGTGTGTTGTGCACATGAAGAACTATAGACCCCCCCCCACACACACACACACTGAAGCTGTGCAAAGCACATCACAACACACATAAGTCTCCCAGTGTTCTTCCTACAAGATGCAGGGTAGAGACAGGAAAGTCTCAGGAGACTTGAAGGCCAGCTAGCCTGCTCTATGCAATGGTAAGCTAGAGAGCCTGCTTCAAATACAGTAGAGGGCAGGGGTATTCACTATAACTAGAGTTTTCCTGCCTTGCCCACAGTCAGGACAAATCTTTGTCACCCGCCAGTCCCACAGCCTCTCAGACCCAACCAAGTAAACACAGAGACTTATATTGCTTACAAACTGTATGGCTGTGGCAGGCTTCTTGCTAATTGTTCTTATATCTTAAATTAATCCATTTCCATAAATCTACACCTTGCCATGTGGCTTGTGGCTTACCAGCATCTTCACATGCTGCTTGTCATGGCAGCAGCTGGCAGTGTCTCCTTCGGCCTTTCTGTTCTCTCAATTCTCCTCTCTGTTAGTCCAGCCTATACTTCCTGCCTAGCCACTGGCCAATCAGTGTTTTATTTATTGACCAATCAGAGTAATTTGACATACAGACCATCCCACAGCAACTCACAGTCAAAGTTGTTGGACTTCCACACGTGAGGCATGGTGCGCGCGCGCGCACACACACACACACACACACACACACACACACACACACACATTTTAAGTAGTTTTTGCACCAGTGTTCCATCTCTCATGACACCCTGTGAAGGCAAATCTAATACAGTGTTTATCAAATTCTGCAAGATATTCAAGTCAATTCTCTGGTTTGGTTTGCTTTTGTCGACTGCTGCCCTGCTTACACTGGATGCTGTCAGAAGGCAGAGGCTCCTGAGGTCTTCTGGGAGTGATGCTTCCCATCCAAGCTTGCTGACAGAGGGCCTACATCGGCACAGCATCTCTACCAGCAAACCTTTCTGGTAAACCTCAGAGTGCAGCAGCTACTGGCTGGGCCCAGGGCCCTGCGATGCTTGTGGGATACACTTGCCTCTCTCACTTCTATGGACATCCCTGTAATCTCCATTCGGGCACAGAGAAAACACTGGGTATCAATACCACACACAACCCCTAAATGCCTTTTTTTTTAAACTTAACAACATAAACAAAATTTATTTTATTAACTTTTTATGTGCATTGGTGTTTTGCTTGCATATATGAGACTGTCTTAACTGGAGTCATAGAGTGCTGTGAGTTACCATCATGCGGGTGCTAGGAAGTGAACCCTGTTCAACGAGGCTCCTTTAGAAGAACAGCCAGTGATCTTAACCACTGAGCCATCCCTCCGGCTCCATACTCCTAGGCATGCTTAACAATTGCTGCAGCTATTCAACTTTTAATAAGAACAAAATCAACAGAAAACTGTAAAATTAATACAAGCTTCAAATGATCAACTCTTGTTATTTATCCTTTAATATACATGGTCTCTTGCATAGGAGATATTCAGAGACCTCTGCTGTTAGCCTCCAAACACAGGCACAGCTATAGAATTTTCTTAGAGGAATAAGGAATGTTCTCAGGCAGTCCAGCTCTTTTGGATGCAGTATATGCTTACAGGGTCAGCCCCCAGAATCCTGCATATGCAAACAGTAGATTAGAAATAAGAGCAAGCTGATTGAAAAGGTGAAGGGCAAGCTCCTTCAGTTCTGTCATTCTGTCTTCTCCTTGGAACTCTGGTATCAGACATTTATAAACCACAAAGCATAATGTGAGCTTTGAGTTTATCCATTAAGGAGACATTTAAGTTCCTCTATCAATTACCTAACTGAATTTTAGAAATAATATGATGTTGAAATGCCTTGTTTCTACGTTGTTTTTTAAGGAGAAAGAATCAAGGGAACAGTGTTTGCTATTGCTTCGTAATTACCCCTGGAGTCATCTTGTGGGGGAGGGAAAGGAAACAGTATAAAGTAGTCCTGTAGTGGCTGTCACCTGTGTTAGGAAAGCCAGGACAAGCTGCACTGACTCTGGGCCACAATGTCTTACAGATTCAGGAAGATCACACAGATACTAAAAACACTGGTTACAATGATTCATTTTATGTGTCAACTCGCCTGGATAATAAGGACAGCAGATGGCTGGTGAAACATGATTTCAGGGCGTGTCTGTGACGTACTCTAGAGGAGTCTGGCATTTGAATCCGTACAGAGAGTAAAGACAGAGGGTGGGCATGGTTTAATCTGGGTAAGACTTGGATGGAACACCAGGAAGGGGGAAGACCAACTCTGTTTCTTCTTCAGCTGGAACAGCCTATCTCTGGGCTTGGCGGCAGGAGCTCGAAGGTCCCGGGCTTTCTAATACCCCAGCCACTAATTAAATGGTATGACCTGAACCAAAACTGAGAGAGAAAAACCCCTGTGTCTGGGTCAAACTTATTCTGCTCCTTATCTTCCTCCATTCCCAAGACCTCTCAGTCTCTGGAGCTTACCCTACCGACTCCCCTCGCCTCCCAACCTCCCGCCCCAACACACACGCATGCACGCACGCGCAGATTCCCCGACACTGGGCACATGGCCATTCACACTGGGACCTCTCCAAGTTTGTGAGTCAGGTTAAGCGCTGAGCACAAACAGCATAAGTATACAGCAAGTGCCAAGTGAACGAAAAATGAAATGCATAAATTAAGCCTTGATGGCAGGGTAATATTCCATATGATCTATTTTCCTCTAGGCTGGAAAGGCTCCTTGACTCACTGCTTAACCTTCCCAGGCCAGAGCATGAACCTCCGCCCACCCCAGTGCGTGCGGTGCGTGCGTGCGTTCTCAAAAATCTCCAGGTTCTGTTGATTTTGTCGCGTTTATGCTTCTCTAGCACTTTAGGTTTCGTGCTTTGTAAGCCTTAGTTTAGTCCTCAAGGCCCTCTGGAGAGCTCGTGCATTCTCAGAAGCACGTGACACAAGACCAAGTGCCTCACCAAACCTACCTGAGGAGGGCCCGCGCTCGGTTTCCACGGTGGTGCTCAAATTCCCACAGTCCCTTCAGCCACCACTTTTGCAGAGGTAAAAAGAGTACTTCTTCTCTGTCCTCGATGCTATCAAACATCTGAATCCACTCCCTTGTGCTTAATTATAGTTGAAGACCTTCAGGAAACCGGCTTTCGCCTTTTGAAAGTAATTTGAGGTAAGCAAAGGCGAGTGGAGGGGGTTAAATCTGAAAGGCTGAGTCTTGAACAAAAATTTCCTTCTTTGTGAATGAACCCTGTGGATACTTGACACCCGAACCTATCAATAGAACAGGAAGCTGCGACTCTTCAAATAGGAATTTCTGTATCACTTTAGAGATCTCTAGAGACTTCCACAGTGGGTCTCTCTACCACTTGAGCAGTAACACCACCCATTGCCTCCGGAGTCCCTATGACAGGACCCACACTGAACTTCAAGGAGGCCACAATGCTCCATGGGCCCATCCACCATGTACTGTCACCTCCTAACCTACCTACAGGCTGGCCTAGAGTAACCTCAAGAAAAGGATGTAGATGATATCCAGTGAGCCATTATTTAGAAGGCCACTGCACCCATCATGATCATGATGACCTATGCATACCTCAGCCACTTCCACACCGTTTCAAGACCTCTAGATTCCCATCATTTCATAGACTTTTATCCTTAGATGGCTCTATAAACTCCTAATGTGGCCCTGTACTCTCCCAATTTCATACCATGATCCTGTTGTCCCCTAACCTTTCCACTTTTCCATCTGAAATTCAGTGTATTAGCCAAATTCTTGGACATCACTATTTCTCCAGGTATGGCTTGTTTCTTCTCACCGTTACCACAGGCTAACCATGATCTAACAGCATGATTTCCCATCAGCCCTTAGAATCTTGCTATTATCCCCACACCCCCTGGAGCCTGAACATGAATTGGCATCTTCCTTGTCCCTCCAGTAGACACACACTTCATGGAAGCACGTGACTCAGGCAACAGCATCCACTATTGCCCTCCGTTGAGTTTATCTACCAAGGGTCCTCTGGTCAAGCCTCCCCAGTCACTGAAAATGTTAGATCCTAGACTCTGCTGAAATTTATCTTGTCCTTATTTTAACACTTGGTTATTATACCAGCCTGTTATGTTCAACATCCTTTTCTCCAGTTCATCTTAGTCCTCAGTTTTTCTGGTCTTAGCACCTGAGATCTCATAATCATGCATAACAGTATTACTTGGGTGACCTTGGATGCGGGCGCTGTTCTCTCTGAGTATTAGCTCTGCCGTTCCAGCTCACCATTTGAGCATGCCTCCCTTTGCAGCAAGTCTTTGCTTGTCCTTTGAACTTTGAAACTATTGACCTTGACATCTCTCTCAGCCCTTCTAGTGTCCTGATGCCCCTTTTGCCGATCTAGATTCCGTGAGACACACAGATTTGGGGGCTCGGGAACTGGAGAGAGGCTGGGTTTCCCCAGCACATGGCTCCTGAAGCGGCGGTCAAGATGTCATCGAGGACTATAACCACTGGAAATCTTGACTGAAATGGGATGAGAGGCTTTTCAGCATGAAAATAATTTGACTAGTGGCAGGAGACTTCATTTCCACACCACGTGGACACCTCCATGATGTAGTTTGGGTGTCTTTACAAGATGACAGTGTAATCCACCCAGAACCAGTGACTAAGAACAAGAGCAAGACATTACAGCGTGCTTTAACAATCTAATCTCATAGGCCACATACCCACACTTCTACCATCCAGTCATGCACTAAGAAAAGGTGCCAGTCAGTGACAGGCTGCATAGAGGATGGCGATCCTGCCAGGATGCGTTTTCCTGGTGATGTCATACTTACCTTCTTCTGTCTGAATGTAATGCACTGTGTGTTTGTGCAATGATGAAATCACCTGACGACACCTCTGTCAGCATCACCCCATCATTATGTGATGCCCAGGTACACTGTTTGTTTGAAGGCAGGTTGCCAAGCCCAGGGTGTAATCAAGAGAAGGAAAATTCGGCAGGACCATTTAAAAGGAATGCCACATATTAGGTACATATTTCAGAACCACTGTAGCACCTTGTGGGTGAAGAAATTGATGTGCACATGGGTCCAATAACATTTGGGTTCCTTGCTTACATAACGTGCTCATCACTGTGTTCCCCTCCAGGTGAGAACTTAAGAATCCCTCGTGCTTCCCTGATGTGTCCCTGTCATCATTCATACAAAACTTCCAAGGTGACATTTTCGTCTACATCAAGCCTTGGAAAAGAAAATAGTATAGAGAATAAAGCACTCCAGGCTTTTATTGGGCCCCCCTTTTTTTTTTATGAAGTTATGGGGATTGAACCTCGGGCTCCATGCACAGTAGGCAAGCATTCTACCAAAGTTATAATTCCAATCAGCTTTGTGCTTATTTTCTCTTAAAATGTTGATACAGGTTCATACTAAGTTGCTCAGGCTAGCCAGAAACTCACTCTGTAGCCTAGATGTGTGCTTTTAACTCATAACCCTCCTGCCTGTGAATCTTGAGTAGCAGGAATTTCAGGCCTGTGCCACCAGGCCTGGATTTTCTCAGATAATCTTAAGAGTGACATAGGATCATTTCTGATCAAATTCCATTGACTAGAACTCATCTCATGGCCTCAACTACCTATAAGGAATGCTGGGAAATGTAGTCTCATGGGTGTTCAAGAAGGAATAGAAACACCAGGCTTCATGACTCAGGCCCATAACCACAGCACTCTGGATACTGAGGCAGGAGGATTAATGTTTGAGCCCCCAAAAAAGAGAAGGAAAATAGGTTTGGTGAGAAGTTAGCAGTTTCTACAAATTCCCTGCTCATGAATGTAGCAACTGTGTGTGGTGTAAAAACATACATAAATATCATTAGTAGGGAAGGGCTGTCAGGTAGAAAAGCACATAGAGAATCATGAACTCTTCCCACAATAAAAGCCTGCTGCTTGGAGATTGGCTGGCAAAAACACAGCATGTATCTCCAGATGTTTCTGTATTGTTACTGTTTTTATTGTTTGTTCACTTGTTTACCGAGACTACCCCCCAGGTGCACATACCACTGGCTTGTTATAACCAATAGGATATTAGATTATAGGGTATACTCAGGAGCCTAACCTGGGCATGCATGGCTCAGCTTGGTCCATTGCTCTCCTGAATTTGCTGTGAGAATGTGTCTTACGCAGCACATGGCCCAGGAAAGATAAGAGATATGTCATATATACCGCCCCCCCCCACAGAGTTAAGCCAGACAAGTTAATCCCAGATGAGTAGAACCCCAGCTAAGCACCAGGGATGTGAGGGAGAAACAAATGCCATGTATTCTCTAGAACAGTGGGTTCTCAACCTTCTTAATAGGAAGGGACCCTTTAATACAGTTCCTCATGTTATGGTGACCACAACCATACAATTATTTTCATTGCTACTTCGTAACTGTAACTTTTTGCTGCTGTTATGAATCATGATATAAATATCTGATATGTGACCCCTGTGAAAAGGTCATTTGACACCCCCCCCCTCATAGGGTCACGACCCACAGGTTAAGACCCACAGCTCCAGATAGTTTATATGCCATTTTTATATGGCAATTGCTGATGTATTCTTTTCTAGCATTCAAATCCAGGTGGAGCCAGGGAGTAGACCATTATATAATTCCAGTGCTGTATAATTCCCTCCTCAGTGTTTGCTTCAGACGCTCCACCAAAGCAAGCCTGACTCCAGTGTGAGAACTTCGTTAAGGTAGCTTGATACATCTGATGAAAAGCTATCAGCCTGAGCTCCCCAGGAGTCAACTGTAGCATTTCTTTAAGATGTCATTTAGAGGAGCTGGCTCTGTGCAGCTGCCGTGCCCAGAATGCATGGTACCCCTCCCCACTGAAGAAGAAGGAGAAGAGAGAGAGAGAGAGAGAGAGAGAGAGAGAGAGAGAGAGAGAGGGCATTTTGAGATAAAGTTTCAGAAAAGATTTTCATTTTCCCCCCTTAAAATTGTAGACTCAACATTTCCTGTTAGAGAAAGGTTTACTCAAGTTGTCTCTATTTAATTAGGCTCTCATGAATCATAGATCTTTCGCATGAGGGCACTGGCCCCTCAGGGCGACTGGTATCTTTGCTGGCAAATATTTTTACAAAGAAGGCATTTGTTTCAGAAATAAACATTTAATTTGGATAAATTTTAATAGCCACCACACTTGATTCTGATGAAAATGTTTACCAGCGGTGTTTCTGCCTGGAACCATTTGTTTCTATTATTTTGACAGAAACGGAATTCGGTTGGTAGCTGTTTGGGATTTGAAATGGTTCTGTAAGCATTTCAGCTAGATGCCCAGGCAGGCGGCTACAATCTTTCTACTTCAAATAAATGGAAAGCACGGTTTTGCTATTCATTACTTCAATGAGAAAAGTTTAACCAGGGATAGGATTTGCAAGCGACTGAACCACAAAGACCCAAAGCAAAGGGAAACAAAAGAGAGTGCACATAAATATTTCTACAAAGTTTGGGCAATCTTTTCATACTCCAAATACTTGCCCGTGCAGCCCAAGAAATGGAAAAGTCAAAAGAAAAAAAAATCAGGATTTTCTCAGTGATAGCTTGGAATAACAAATATTGTTGAATCATCGTGTGTGCTTCGTGAGTTACACTTCAGTGGAGAACTGAAGTAGTTTCCTGCAAACATATTAAGAAACACAGAAGTGACTTTTGCAATTATGTCATTTTTCAAATCATCAAAATTGGAAGTAAGAGCAAACAACTTCTGAAGCAGCCTGGGGTCAATCAACTAAATAAACCGGAGTCATTTAGCCAACTAGCATTGATTGGATTGGAGCAGGACAGAATTGACTTCCCTCCAACTCCACCCACTCCACAAACTAATTAAAAAAAGCACATCAGCTCCATCTTCAATCAGCTGGGGAAGATAAGTGGGCTTCAAAGTAATCAGCTCCACAACTGTCAAGAATAGCAATGGGGTCTCGGAGAACTTCAGGAAGCTGGCTGGAAGTTAGGGATGCCAATCAGAGAACAGCAGCCCAGAGCTTATCATTTGGGGGCACCTTCTTAGACAAGGCGGTTTAAAAGAAGGGGAACCACACACAATGTGCACACACATATGTGCACACATATTGACATGCAGCATCTCACTCAACTTCAGGCCTCCTAAAATACTCATGTGAGACAAGAGTACTAACCATGCCAGGACCAGAAGGGCTTGAAGGGTCCCTGGGCAAGTCATATAAAATGTCTAGAAATTCACAAGCTCCATTAGGCCTTATATTGAATGGGGAATGTCTTAGGTATTGTTCTCTTGCTGTAAAGAGAGCACATGACCAAAGCAACTCCTATAAAAGGAAGTATTTAATTGGGGATTCACCTGCAGTTTTAGGGGATTAGTGACTTCATGATCATCATGGGAGGAAGCAGACAGGCATGGCACTGGAATAGTAGTTGAGAGCTTTACATCCCCATTCACAGGTAGCAGGCAGAGAGAGAAACTGGACCTGGCACGGGCTTTCGGAACCACAAAGTCCACTCCCAGTGACATACTTCCTCTAATAAGGCCACACTTCCTAATCCTTCCCAAACATTTTCACTAACGGGGGTGGGGTAGGGTGGGGTGGGGTGGAACCAAGCATTCAAGCACATGAGCCTGTGGAAACCATTTTCATTTTAACCACCACAGGGGATTTCTGGACTACCTTGGCAAGGAACATGGTCTGCAGATCAGCAAAAGATTGGTGGTGATCCCCTATGCCCTGCCCAAGGAACAGAGAACATTTGTTCTATGATGAGGGTAATGAATGAATCAACACAAGAAATTCTTTCTTTCTGTGTGTGTTTCCATACCACAAATACTGGGAGATAGAAGGTTTTTTTTTTTTCTGTTTAAAAAAATTTTTTATTGTATGTTGTGGGGTAGGGGAGAGCATGCATGCCACAGTGTTCATGGATGTCAGAGGACAGCTTTGGAAAGTCACTGAGGCAGGACCTCTTGTTTTTCTGTGATACTGTGTATGCTCTAGGCTAAATGACCTTCAAGTTTGGGAACAATTCTCTTGTTTCCTTTCTCCATATTCCCCCAAAGAGGGCCGGTGTTACAGATGACCGACACTTCATCCAGCCTTTATATTTAAATTAACTCGTGTATTGTGGGTGTGCATATGTCAGGGCTTAGATGTGGAGGCCGGAGGACAACTTCCGGGACTCAGTCACCTCCTTTCATGTTGGTTCTAGATCCTGAACTCACGTTGAGGGGCTTGGCAACTACCTTTCCTCGCTGAGCCATCTCCCTGACCCTGGCTATGTAATTTTTTTCTTTTAAATTTTTTTTTAAATTTTAACTTTTTCAATTAAAATATAATCTACCCTACCCCACCATCCCTACCCCTGTTCTCTCAAATTCACGGTCTCTGGCCTTTTTTTCTTTAAATCATCTGCTCAATCTATACAGTGTTACTTGTATGTATATGATTTTAGGGCTGACCATGAGGTATTGGATACTCTGAGGAAGATAATTTTTCCCATTTTCAGGATCCTTGGTTGCCTAGAGTTCTTTGTCTAGGGTTGGGGTCCTCTGAGATTTCCCCCAGGAAACGTAATGTTTTAATGAACAGTAGCTACGTATTCAGTACTTTATCCTGTTGACAGTAACTGATCGACAGGGATATCTGAAGATGCAAATTTCCTTCCTTTAATTCTTGAAGGACGAGAGGAGGAAGGTGGGGTGGGAGAAGATGCAGTAATGCAGGAAGAAAGAGTGTCCATAGGTAGTGTAGCGTAAGTTTTCACGTGGACCTTATTCCTGTCCTGTAACAGAGACATGCCAGTTGCTCCCCCCATCTCTCCATCTCTCCCTCTCCCTTTCCCTCCCTCCCTCTCTGTCACATTTGCTCACTTGCTTACTCTCTCAACTCTTCCCCTCTCTTAAGTCTATTCAGGATTATAGTTACTGTAAATATGTCAAAACACCTAAAAAAAGGAAAACCAAAAAAACTAATAATCTTCAATGAAATACCTTACTAACTCAGCAACTGTGGCCGGGGAGTGGTTAGTGCAACTGGGCAGAGTGTGACTGAGGATGCTGTACGACAGTGGCCACTTACCAACTGCCACAGAAGAATGAAACTATTACGGCCACTGCTCCGGCATCTCCAGCAGCTCCAGCATGCATCTGTGACTCAGGACTATACATGACCTCCTTCTGTAAGGTGTCCTTGTCTAAGCATTCTTGTATTTAGGACTTCTACAGAACACATAGAATTTCAGAGTTGAAAGGTGATACAGGGCTGAGGGGATGGCTCGGTGGATAAAGAGCTTTGCCAGGCAAGTGTGCGAACATGAGTTTGAATGCCCAGGTCACACATAAACATAAAGCTCGGCAAGCGTAACCTGCCAGGAATCCCCAGACTCCTAAGGTGAGATGAGGAGTCGACAGGAGATGCCCAGAAGCTCGGGCAGCTGGCCTAGCATATGCAGCAGAGTACGACAAATGGACTGCCTCGAACAAAGAGAAGAATGGGAACAGACAGCTGAAGTTGTCCTCTGACCTCTAAACGCATAATCTGTCATGCCTGTCCATACAACTCTCACACCTGAGAACGAACACACACACACACACACACACACACACACACACGCACACGCACACGCACACGCACACGCACACGCACACGCACATGCACACACGCACAGAAAGAAAAGGAGGGAAGGAGCTATAGATTATGAAGATCAAGTCCTGCCACCAGAAAACAAATCATGTGACAGCCTCTTGCTCACCTGTTGGCTGAGTTCTGTCTTCTAAACTGTACAGTTTTTGGTTGGTTGGTTGGGTTTTTTTTCCTCAAAGATAATGAAATGAGGTGCCCATTACACTAAGTAGGTTTTCTGTCACTCTGGTCAACAGTTAGGGGGAAAATCAATTTCGGGACATCAATCAGGGAATTAAAAACCCTAAGATGTGAAATGTTGGCTCTCACAAAAACACACATCTCTCCTCCATTTCTCTCCTCCATGTAGGCATTTGGACAGAAAGCAATAATGACAGTGTATAGGGAACTACCTGCTCAAATACACATCCCAGATCTACTTTATGGAAAAGGTGTAGGAAACCTAGGAGAAGCCCCTTCTTCTCCAGGTCTCTGTTTGTTCAGAGGAATCCTGGCAGGAAACCTCCGTCCTTTTAGGAGCTGATGAATCCCACACTGGTCTCACTATCATCATTTCACAAGCAATTACAACTTGGGCCAGAAATGAACCCATCCAACTCCTGTTTTTGTTCAGTGGGGAAATAGAAGTGATAGTACTATTATCACTATTAGTAAGAATTGAGTAATTGTCCTTTGACCTCTAAACATAATTTGTGTCATGCCTATACACTCCTCTCTCACACATGAACACCACACACACACACACACACACACACACACACATACACGCATCATGAGTGTGCATAGGTTAAGAAACATATGTTCACCAAATAGCAAATGACACTGAGCAGAGGGAGGGTCTGGAGGGCCTGGAGAACTTGGCGACCCAGATTTGGAAAGCTAAGGAGACTTCTGCAGAGGACTTGACATTGCTCTTCAGAGCTATGACCATGGTACTTCTGGAAGATGCTCAACCTTTGGAAGAAACTGTGTTCACCAAGTCTCCCCATCAGGAATTCATCAGCCATCTTGAGAAAACCCACACCAGGGTCAGGGAGAGGATTCAGCAGGTAAAGACACTTATTGCCAAGCCTGATGGTCTGAGTTTAATTCCCAGGACCCACAGAGTGGAAGGAAAGAACAAATTTCCACAACTTGTCTTCTGCCTTCCATGTGGACCATGGCATAAACTCACCCATACAATAAATGATAGATAGATAGATAGATAGATAGATAGATAGATAGATAGATGATAGATAAATGCAAAAACTACCTAAAATAATTTTACTTTTTTTTTTTTTTTGGTTTTTTTTTTTTTTTTTTTTTGAGACAGGGTTTCTCTGTGTAGCTTTGCGCCTTTCCTGGGACTCACTTGGTAGCCCAGGCTGGCCTCGAACTCACAGAGATCTGCCTGGCTCTGCCTCCTTAGTGCTGGGATTAAAGGCATGTGCCACCACTGCCCGGCAATAATTTTACTTTAAAAAGAAAGAAAGAAAACCCACTCAGAGTCTCCACGCAGAGGATCCAGGCTCCAGCTGAGGCTATGACATAGAGTTTTTATACACGAAAAACAAATCAAATTAAGTCTGTAAAAAAACAAACTAACAAGCCTATATGCAGCTCATGAGTCAACTTCTTCTTCAACTGCAAAATCCTGTCCCGTTTTCTTTCGTGACTCAGCTATCTCTAACCAACTGCTGTCAGCCAGTTCCCTCACCAAGTTTCCCAGACTCCCAGTGCTGCCAAGCGAATCTACCTGTCTCTCCAGAACTACAGATGATGCCCCCCATAGCTGCTTATCCAGGCAGCTATGTACCATATCAAGGCCCCACTGAGACTCCAGCTTTCTGCTCAATCCAATTTCCCAAATAGAAACTGGGGCAGGATTAGGAAAGATGTGGTTTGCCCCGAGTTTAGCTAGTGTTTACAGGCTGCAACAATAATTTAACAACTCTTACCTTCTTATGAACACAGCTCTGCCTGCTAGGTCATTGCCCTCTCCGTATCCTAGCTTTCTCCTGAACAATAGCCACGAGCTCTCACTACTAAAGCAACCTAAACACTCCTGTACCAGAGTTCAGATCTTTAGAACTGCTCCATGCCTTTACCTGGGGCCTTACAGGGGAAAAAATTATATATATATATATATATCCTTCTCTCCAATAGTACACAAGTCATGTAAGGTCTAGCTCTGGAACCTCCCACCTCTGGGAGGATTGACAAGGATTAACCTTTCATTCAGGACAAAATCATCAGCTATCAGGTATAGACTAGCCTGATGGCCCAAACATGGCAAGCACAGGCATCAAAGGGTGTTTTCCAAAGTCTCTTATTCAGTCTTAATACCATGTGTAGGACGAGGGTGACTCAGTCCAAGCCGCTGAGACCCACCATTTTCCCTTTCTTTCCATGTTTCTCCCCAGTTAGAACAAAAAATCAAAAGCACAACAAGGAATATGTCGCCTTTGTTTTGGTTTCATGTTCTGACCACCTGTGAGCAGAAGTTCACCCTCGCCTGCCCCTTTTTCTTTCCCATGAGCACATGGGCACACGCAGGTATAGATACACACTTCCACACGTGTTTGCATGTGTCCACACAAACACCCATGCACTGACTGACTGCATAGGCACAAGGTTTAAATGGAAACATGAAAGGGATCAGAAACAAATATTAATCTGTTCCTCGCAATCAGAAGCCTACAAACACAAGCTAGGGATTCTGTTTAAGACATCGTTCTGACCTCAATCTCTCGTGGTTCATAATAAACACTGTGGCTTTTGTTGTTTATTTTTTTACTGTTGTTAGCATTAGTAGGATGCATTTGTAGTAATTTGTAACATCCAGACTTAGTAAATGAAGATCAGATCTGTGGTGACAGTTCTTTAAAGATTGGGATGGGGATGGTCAGGTGGATGGCTTCCACAGAGCACTGTGTGGCTGATGAAGGTAAAAAGGTATCTCACACCGTACTCTTGGCCAGTTACCAACTATTGACTTTCACATGGCAAGCTTGTATGTTAGAAATCATCTCCATCTCCAGTTTATATCTGAGGAAATGAAACAATTAGTCTTGAGATGACGTAGCCAGTAAATGGTGCAACTAGACAGAATCCATGAACAATCTACTGCGTATGAAAGCCAGTAATCATCAATATAGTGCATTCAATATGTAGCTCTTCAGTATATAACTCTCAACATATTTCTCTATCTGCTGGATAACTGGGCATATATGTATGACTTCGTAGATGGTGGTGGTGGTGGTGATGATGATGATGATGATGATGATATTGACAAGGGGGAGAAAAGGAAGGAAGGCAAGGAATTTTGATAGCTGCATGATGCTTTGTATTCCTAAGAATATGTGGTTAACAAGAGTAGACACCATGAATTGGGGAGGAGCCCAGGGAACCTCTCTCTTCCTTGCTGAAGTATTGCCTACAATAAATTCTGGGAGAAGGGAGCATGTACCACTTAGTTGTGTAGTCCACCAACCCCTGAGAGACAGCCCCAAACCCGTGGTCACACAGACTGCCCTGGTTAAACTCAGTGGGTCACAAAATGAAACAAAAATACATGAATGTGCGAGAGGGAGTTTTAGGAAGGGTGGGGGAGAGCTCGCAGAGGGTGCAGTGAGATTAGAATGCATTACACATATGTATGAAATTGTCAAAGAACAAACTGCAATAAAAACAAGTCCTAAGCGTCCCTTCATTCACTGAAGCAACTTAATCAGCATTAACTGAGTAACTACTGTGCATGTCAGCCATGGTCTTCATAAAGATATAGCCAAGAAAAAGAGATGAGTTCTGCATTTGTTGATCTTGGTGTCTAATGGGAGGAGGTGGCAAGAAAAGCAATTATGCAATCTGCACTGTTAAAAGGAAGTGAGTGTAGTATGGTGTGGGTGGTCATCTAGTTCAGACCAAGAGGATGATGGAAATCCTTCATAAATAAAGACTGTATCCTGTGGATGTGTGGGGACGTGGTCCACCAAGAAGAAAAGTGAGAGCCTGGGAAAGGAAGGAGGCCTGAGCCTTTGCAGCTTTGAACAGTTGAGAACTGTAAGCAGGTCTCTTTGAAGCGTAGGGAAGTGGCATTTGCATCCTAAGGCTAAGTTTCTTTATGAGCTAGGAGTTATAAACATTTCTTCCGTGCAGAGGTAAACAGCTGTGTGAGCTAAAGGGAGTTTGTACTTAGTGTAGTTCCTAGCCTCGGTCAAGGCTCTGGGATTGATAACTCTTGTTAGTATAGAGAAGCCCCTAGTCACTATGCTTTGAGTTCACAGTAACAGAACGTCAAGGCAAAGTAACTCACTTTTAATATGGAAAGGGAAGTAAGCCAGGCTTCAGCCAGAGGTCCGGGCTGTCCATAGCTGGTCAGTGTTTAACAACCAGCTGCCCAACAAGAAAGAAAGGAACACATGGGGCAGGAAGAAAGCAGCTTGGAGGGGAAAGGATACGTCCTGATCATAGTATGACATTGGAGAGAAGCTGGGTAGGGACTCTAGGCAGGAAGCTGGAGTCATCAGGAACTGAAGCACAAAACACGGAGGATTAATGTTTACCAGAATGCTCCCCCGCCTTGCTCAACCTACTTTATATACAACTCAGGACCCCCAACCCAGAGGTGACACCACTCACAGTGGCCTCAACATCAATCATTAATAACAAAAATCCCCCCCAACACACACACACACACACACACACACACACACACACACACACACACACACTTGCCTACAGGCTGGTCAGATGGAGGCATTTTCTCAGTTGAGTTTTCCTCTGCCGAGTTGAAGTAAAACTAACAAGCCCCTGTTCTAGAGGAGGGAGAGACATGTTCTTCAGTTGTGTGGCCACTGGTAGGTGCCTGTGCGTCTGTAAATAACTCCTCACCTGTGCTCCCATAAACAAGTCAACTAAGCTTACTAGGTCAGAAGAAGAAAAACCATAAAATCAGGGGATCTAGTTAGAGATAGGGAAGGGGATGAGAGAGTAACTGTGAGTGGATGTGATCAAAATACATGTATAAAACTGTCACAACAAAACCGGTTACTATATATAATTAATATATGATGCTAAAAACCTTAAAAGTGAAAGTGACCCAAGGACTATGACACTGTTGGATATGTTACTCACAGGAACTCAAGACACAACCAAAAGAGCTCATACCCAAAGGTTCTGAGGCAGTAAATCATTGGAAAATTAGTCCCCCCTTACTAGCTAGCTGTCCATCTGTATCAACCTCACGGTGTTCTGTGTCAGGAAGCAACACTTCATTATGTTACTTCAGGTTTCAAGTTCAGACATTTTATAAATTTTATAAATAGCCAGGACCTGACTTATAAAGAGGCGATTTACCAGCCTCTTCTTATTCTTACAAATGAGAATCCATTTTTTAAAGATCTATTTTAACGTGTGTGTGTGTGTGTGTGTGTGTGTGTGTGTGTGTGTGTGAGAGAGAGAGAGAGAGAGAGAGAGAGAGAGAGAGAGAGAGAGAGAGAGAATGGCACGTATGAGCAGGTGCCTACAGAGGTTAAAAGGAGCATCGGATCCCAGAGCTGAAATTACAGGTGGTTGTGAGCCACCTGATTGATGTAGGTGGTGGGAGCCGAACTCTGAGCATCTGCAAGGGCAGCAAGTGCTCTTAACTGAGGAGCCATCTCTCCACCTCCTGAGAGCTTGTTTTGAATCTATAAGCTCATCACTACTTGAGAGAGAGAGAGAGAGAGAGAGAGAGAGAGAGAGAGAGAATGAACTCAATTAAACCTTAACAGAATAGTAAATGAGGTAGTGGTTCTATTATGTCATTCACAAGATAATGCAAAAGCAAGAAAACCTCCAGGGTAATTAGCCTCCTGAGAGAGGATCTAATATTTCAATAAGTCACAGAGGTGAATCCGGAGCAACCAAAACAAGAAGAAAACCATCAATTGCCATGTTCGCCTGCTCATGTTGTTAAAAAAAAAAATGGTTCAAGGATGGCTTCTTGCCTTTTTCTATCAAGTATTTCTTAAACTTCTTTGCAACTTTTCAGTCCCTCACATTTGCCTCGGGCTGATTTTAAATTATGCTAATTGGAAGAAGGAAAAATGCTGGTAATAGAATAAAATGGAAAGTCATTTCTTCTAGCATCTGGTGCAATCCGAGCCATTTAAAAGTGCATCTTATGGAATAGAGATATGAATAAGCAATGCCCGTCTGATTACAGACAACATGGGTCTCATTAGAATATGTCAATCTGATTACTAGGTAGGGAGGCCCTGAAGATTAGTGCAGTAGGCAATAATTGCCTCTTACATATTACGTGTGTAATAGATAGTTTCTCTGGGTCTATGTTTAAGCCACTTTCTTGCATGTCTGTCTTCCAGCTCTACACAAAGCTGGCTCTGTCTTTTACTAAGTTGATTTCAGCTGTGTTCTTGGGTCCTAATTCTATTTTCTCCCAAAGTATTCATCAAGTTTTCTCCAGCAGCGCTGTAAACAAAAAACAAAAACAAAAACAAAAAACAAAACAAAAAAAAAACATATCCAGGGTGATTGCCAGAAATCAGAAATGTCAGTGGTCTATTACCTATTCAACTGGGAGCCGTCAGTGGCTCAGGGCACTTCCTCCAGAGGAAAAGGGTAAAATAACTGAGGCCTCAGCCCCCCACTCAGCAATGGGTCTTAATTGGTTTGTTGATTTAAGTGGGTGGTGCCGTTTTTCCATGGTCAAAATCTATTTGGTTCTTTCGTAGGCCTGGAAGAATGCAGACATCTTAGCCAGGTCTTGACTTGGGTGCAGACTGTAAATTCCATGGTTTACAACCGCCCGGTCAACTCTGAGATGAAAACTTCAGCCATCACTTTCTGAGGTATCACAGTCTCTCTAACCCTTGCCCGGAATCTCACATGCTCTGTACCCTACCAGAACTACAGCTGCTTGCTCAACCACCAAGGCAGAAAGGGAAATCTCCAATCAGCTGAGAACTGGGGTCAGAATTTGGACATGCCTTGAGGTGTGGCAGGGGCCCTAGGAGAGCCATTCAGCCAAGGTGCTCTTGCACTGACCCCAGAGAGCTCAGTTCTGCAGCGTGGAAGCCCTCACCTTCTGCTTGCTGCTCTGATTTTGTCTTTGAGACTCCGGAGAACAGATATCCAAAATGTGTTTGAAATTAGCCCCCATTCTCCAGCGACGTTAGAAGGCTCCAAGTTTCAAATATAGTTTCAAAGTTCTAGATTAAAATGGCGCAACTGGTTTAGGAGAGGTCTTCTCGGAGCAAGGTTTTGTTTTGTTTTTTGTTTTTTGATACAGGGTTTCTCAGCCGTAGCCCTGGCCCCCGGCTGTCCTGGAACTCTTTCTGTAGACCAGGCTGGCCTTGAACTGACAGAGATCTGCCTGCCTCTGCCTACCGAGTGCTGGGATTAAAGGCGTGCGCCACCACTACCATACTCAGAGCCTTTAAAAAAAATGGGTTTATTAAATCGAATAAACCAAACCAGTGTTGTAGAATGTATCACATCCCTTCTCATTCGGCTCCAGAACCCTGTCCTCTCAGTGCTTCCCCTCAGAGCTGTCTGGCACCCATGGCATCTGATTGGCCCGTGAAGACACCTGTCTGGCATCCATGGCATCTGATTGGCCTATGAAGACATCTGTCTGGCACCCATGGCATCTGATTGGCCCGTGAAGACATCTGTCTGGCATCCATGGCATCTGATTGGCCCGTGAAGACAACTGTTTGGCACAGACAGCAGTTTTCCACTGAACTGACTGCTCTGATCTTTCACACCAAATGGACAATACTAGGGAAGTTTGCTCTCGTTTTACAGATGGGGAAAGTGCCTCTCAGAGCAGTGAAGTGATTCCTCCAAGGTCACACAACTAGAAAGTGGCTGAGGGAGGTGTTCCTATAAAACCTTTTATTGGATGATGTTCCACTCACGCCTCGGTTAATCTTCCTGTTGTCATGGGACCCATCTCGTGTTTCTGTTTGGGTAATGACTAGCCTGTCTGTGTCACCGGCCATCAAAGTGAAGAATGGCATTTCAGATGTGTTGCCTGTGGCTTTTATGCTCAGAACATGAAAATGGTAATTAAAGAAAATCGCCACCTCTTCCCACCCTACCCTGACTCCATTTCAGATGACATTATCTTAGCTTTACTAGATTATACTTCTGGCAAAAATTAGAATCCAGAGATTAATTCTTACAGAGCACTGTCTTAGATAAACATTGTACTTAAATGATCATTTGTTCGATGAAAGCGGGGGGGGGGGGGGGAAGCAGAGGGACGGACAGAGGGATGGACAGAGGGATAGATCCTTTAAAAATTGCCCACTGGGCAACAGACTGGCCGTGGGAAAAGACCGTGGAGGACACGCTGCAAACAATGGCGTGTTAATACTGTTGAGTGCACACTGGATGGTACTCATCTCACAGAGTAAACAGTGGGTGGAGCAACTTGGGTGCCTCATGTAACATGTCGGGGTGGTAAAGTGCCAACCCGAAACTTTTAGAACAGTGGTT